>NC_139629.1:54453932-54733932 GCF_964638095.1 Poromitra crassiceps | reverse complement strand
GTGGTCCACCCATGGTCCTTGGGGCTTGGTACAGATGGCTGGGTTTGAAGAGACCGTCTACAGATTGCAGTCTGATCGTTTGCATGAATGGAATGCATTAGCCAATCCTCAAATGGTGGAAGCTGGCTGGACTTGACCTCCCCACGTCTGGTGCAGAAAAGTTGGTATCGGAGGAGGTTGACATCTGTAATGTGTGTAGAGGGTACATGTGGCACATGATTTCCAGCAGCTTCTTGAAGAGCTCATTAGAGACATCTCAAGCATGGCCGAGCTCAAGGAAGGCTTCTTGATATGTCCTGTCTGTTCAGGGTGCCCACTTTTCCATGTCCTGCAAATGCGCTGACAGTGTTGCAGCTAGTGAACGTGTGCATGCCAATCAAGGCGCCAGCAATACTATCGCTGCGTGATTTGCATAGTTTGGTGATGTCCAGGAACATTGTCTTGTTCTGTGTTCCACATTTTTGGTACATTGGGCATGGGATGTCCTTGTTGCAACCCAGAGTCAGTAGCAGGACATATGTGTCTGCCATGATGATCACTGCCTTGAAGCCAGACTCTGCTACACGGAGAGCATGCATTAGCATGCAGGTGTCAGCTTCTTCCTGAGAGGATTTGAGCTGTGTTACCTCCTCCCATTGGTTGTTGTTGATTTTGAAGCAGACTTCACAGGTAACATATAAGGCCTTGTCTAGTTTCTCTCTGTGTGTGTGTCCTTTCCATTGCTCAAACAAGAATTTGATCAGACTGGCTTTGCTGACAGCGCTGTAGAGCAGTTTCCTCCACTGCTGGATGTTGTGGCTGGAATCATGCAGGTTGGCTATATCTGGCGAGGCAACAGTTGCAGTTGACAAGCTGACAAACTCATATTGGTCTGGACTGAGTGGATTCGATCACCCAGGAGTTTTCCATGATATCAACAATGGACTGTACTTTAAGGACCTTTAATATTTTTATATCGTAAAACATAGGTTATATACCCGCTATGCCTATTTCTGGACTTTTTAACCATAATAACCTCTGAAAAGCGCAATAACAACACAATAAAGACTACTATTCAAAATCTAATAAAACATGTATTTCACAGCAGCAGATTAAGGCATCAATAGAGCTGAGCTTTGCATAACGTGAAATGCGGGACCTGCCTGGAGCACTCTGAACATATATGTCTATATGAAAAGTCATAGAATAAACAATTGCTGCAAAAATCAACAAAAAACTAAACAAAATAATAGCCAGTCAGTGCCAGGTTCATTAAATTAAAGAAATAAAGTGATCAGATGCGTTGGCTCCATCTTTCTGCTCATGGCATGCTGTGTGCTTGGGTGCAGCTGATTTCTCTGTGTGTGTGTGTGTGTGTGTGTGTGTGTGTGTGTGTGTGTGTGTGTGTGTGTGTTTTAATCACGTCATGATCACTACAACATGCAGTGAGGTTCAAATTTAATAAATAGCTACATCTCTGACACCTTGTGACAACCAAAGCACAGCAAATAGCGCTTCCCTGCCAATTCTGAAACAACAGAGCTTAGTGGGTAGCCTACATCAACTTAAACTGATCAAATTTGATGAAGACTGCAGAAACAGCAGCCGAAACATGTCAGGTACAAACATTGCCTAACTGGCCTTTATAGATGAACTATTCTAATTTTTTTTTTTTAAGTGAGGGGGCAGAAAATTGAACTGAGGGTGCAAAGCCCCCTGGCGCCCCCTCGTGGCGCCGGACCCGCCATGGGTGGACCACAGATGATGAGGGGCAGCTTGAAATCCAGTGGATGCACCTCCTGCATGTGAGGTCGTGCAAACCACCAGAGTGCACATGTCTCAATAACGGTCTGAAATGCGCAAACCTGTGCAAACTACAAACATGTGCCAACCAACACAGTGAGGAAGAGCTTGCTGCACAGCTGATAGACTCAGATGTGAATGACGATGATGGTGTTGCTCTCGTGGGTGACATGGTCTCAGGAAGGGTAGATTGTCCTAATATTGTGTTGAAAGACTGGAAACATTTTGAATGTAGCTGTACATATACCGTAACACAAATCAAACAGTTTTGGCCTGAAAAGCGTGCCAATTTACTCTCTTTTTGACTGAGAAATGTGCCAATTTAGTAGGCAATTAAGTATAGTATATCTATCTAGTATAGTATAGTATGTATAGTATCATAGGATAGCATGCCTATATCTAGACATTGCGGGTCCATATCTGGACTTTGAGATAGATGGGATTATGATACCGGGGTGGGGGGTTTTGATAGTCAAAGATGAAGGCACTACTAAACCCCTCCTTATTGGCATGAATGTAATAGAAGCTTGCTGGGATGTACTTTTTAAGTCGCCCGGAAGAGCTGGTCTCTTCCCAGCTGGCACACAACGTCATTAGACGTTGATCTTTGGTTGGATGGAGGTCGTGACGTCCGTGACCATAATCCAATGTCAGTCCAACGTCTAATGTCAACGTCAGGTTGACGGTTAATACTGACGACATCTGACGTTGATATTATGTTGGTTTTAAGTTGTGTTTTTAAATAACCAAAATCCAACGTCTGGTAAACGTTGTAATATTAACATCCACACAACGTTAAATTCTAACATCATCAGACGTTGATATTTAGTCGATTTTAAGTTGTGTTATAAAGTAACTAAAATCCAACGTCTTCTAAACATCCCAATATTAACGTCATTATAACGTAAAATCCCAACATCATTAGACGTTGAGATTATGTTGATTTTAAGTTGTGTTATAAAGTACCTAAAATCCAACGTCTTCTAAACATCCCAATATTAACGTCAATATAACGTAAAATCCCAACATCATTAGACGTTGATATTATGTTGGTTTCAAGTTGTGTTTTTAAATAACCAAAATCCAACGTCTGTTAAACGTTGTAATATTAACATCCACACAACGTCAAATTCTAACATCATCAGACGTTGATATTTAGTCGATTTTAAGTTATGTTATAAAGTAACTGAAATCCAACGTCTTCTAAACATCCCAATATTAACGTCATTATAACGTAAAATCCCAACATCATTAGACGTTGATAATATGTTGGTTTTAAGTTGTGTTTTTAAATAACAAAAATCTAACGTCTGTTAAACGTTGTAATATTAACGTCCCCACAACGTTAAATTCTAACATCATCAGACGTGGATATTTAGTCGATTTTTAGTTATGTTATAAAGTAACTAAAATCCAACGTCTTCTAAACATCCCAATATTAACGTCATTATAATGTAAAATTCCAACATCATTAGACGTTGAGATTATGTTGATTTTAAGTTGTGTTATAAAGTAACTAAAATCCAACGTTTTCTAAACATCCCAATATTAACGTCAATATAACGTAAAATCCCAACATCATTAGACGTTGATATTATGTTGGTTTTAAGTTGTGTTTTTAAATAACAAAAATCTAACGTCTGTTAAACGTTGTAATATTAACGTCCCCACAACGTTAAATTCTAACATCATCAGACGTGGATATTTAGTCGATTTTAAGTTGTGTTTTAAAGAAACTGAAATCCTACGTCTTTAAACGTTCCAATATTAACATCAATATAACGTAAAAACCCAACATCATTAGACGTTTATATTATGTTGGTTTTACATTGTGTTTTTAAGTAACCAAAATCCAACGTCTGGTAAACGTTGTAATGTTACTGTCCACACAACGTTAAATTCTAACATCATCAGACGTTGACATTTAGTCGATTTTAAGTTGTGTTATAAAGAAACTAAAATCCAACGTCTTCTAAACGTTCCAATATTAACGTCAATATAACGTAAAATCCCAACATCATTAGACGTTGATATTTTATTGGTTTTAAGTTGTGTTTTTAATTAACCAAAATCCAACGTCTGTTAAACATTGTAATATTAACATCCACACAACGTTAAATTCGAACATCATCAGACGTTGATATTTAGTCGATTTTAAGTTGTGTTTTAAAGAAACTAAAATCCAACGTCTTCTAAACGTCCCAATATTAACGTCAATATAACATAAAATCCCAACATCATTAGACGTTGAAATTCTGATGGTTTTAAGTTGTGATTTTAAGTAACCAAAAATCCAACGTCTGTTAAACTTTGTAATATTACCGTCCACACAACGTTAAATTAGAACATCATCAGACGTTGATATTTAGTCGATTTTAAGTTGTGTTATAAAGTAACTAAAATCCAACGTCTTCTAAACATCCCAATATTAATGTCAATATAACGTAAAATCCAAACATCATTAGACGTTGAGATTATGTTGATTTTAAGTTGTGTTTTTAAGTAACCAAAATCCAACGTTTGTTAAACGTTTTAACATTAACGTCCACATAACGTTAAATTCTAACATCATTAGACGTTGATATTTAGTTGATTTTAAGTTGTGTTTTAAAGAAACTAAAATCCAACGTCTTCTAAACGTCCCAGTATTAACGTCAATATAACGTAAAATCCCAACATCATTAGACGTTCATATTTTGTTGGTTTTAAGATATGTTTTTAAGTAACCAAAATCCTACGTTTGTTAAACATTGCAATATTAACGTCCACACAACGTTAAATTCTAACATCATCAGACGTTGATATTTAGTCGATTTTAAGTTGTGTTATAAAGTAACTGAAATCCAACGTCTGTTAAACGTAGTAATATTACCGTCCACACAACGTTAAATTCTAACATCATCAGATGTTGATATTTAGTCGATTTTAAGTTGTGTTATAAAGTAACTAAAATCCAACGTCTTCTAAACATCCCAATATAAATGTCAATATAACGTAAAATCCCAACATCATTAGACGTTGAGATTATGTTGATTTTAAGCTGTGTTGTTAAGTAACCAAAATCCAAAGTTTGTTAAATGTTTTAACATTAACGTCCACATAACGTTAAATTCGAACATCATTAGACGTTGATATATAGTTGATTTTAAGTTGTGTTTTAAAGAAACTAAAATCCAACGTCTTCTAAACGTCCCAGTATTAACGTCAATATAACGTAAAATCCCAACATCATTAGACGTTTATATTTTGTTGGTTTTAAAATATGTTTTTAAGTAACCACAATCCTACGTCTGTTAAACATTGCAATATTAACGTCCACACAACGTTAAATTCTAACATCATCAGACGTTGATATTTAGTCGATTTTAAGTTGTGTTATTAAATAACTAAAATCCAACGTCTTCTAAACATCCCAATGTTAATGTCAATATGACGTAAAATCCAAACATCATGAGATGTTGAGATTATGTTGATTTTATGTTGTGTTGTTAAGTAACCAAAATCCAACGTTTGTTAAACGTTTTAACATTAACGTCCACACAATGTTAAATTCTAATATCATTAGACATTGATATTTAGTTGATTTTAAGTTGTGTTGTAAAGGCTCTCTGCGTGCGATAGGTCTGCTCTGGGCAAATTGCCGGCGAGACGATGAGGGAGACGGCCGCCCTGTGAAGCATCTGGGGCTCCTGCCTCACCGTCCGCAAAGGCATGTCCTCTGGCTGGCCTGTAAGGGCCAGCTGCTGTTCTGCTGGGTGTAGGAGCACGGTCCACTCTGAGCGGTCGTCCATTATGGCGTATGTGTCCAGCCTCTGGTCCCCATGTTGGGTCACCACTTTGCAGACCTTACGGAGGGCATGGCGGTTTCCCCATGGAGGTTTCCCAGTGTAGTCGCCCCCCCCCCCCCCCCCCCCCCCCCCGGTTCCCCCTGGGGGAGCAGGGTGGCTTGATCCGTCAGGGGGAGCCGGGTGGCCGCTTCTTTCTGGGGGAACGGGCTTGGGGCCCGTTCTTGGCTTCCTCTGCTCGGACTTCTTGGCATCCCTAGAGGCCTTGGCTGGAGTTGTCTCCATGAGCCCGGGCAGGGCCAGGAGGTGAATTCCGGGAATAGGTAATCGTGATGGCTGGTCCCGCCCTCTGGGGGGGTCCCAGCTGTCGTGTCCGGCTATCTTGTGGGAATGGTTGACGCCGGCCGGCTGACTGTGCCCCGTGCTGTTGGTCCCAACGTTCGCCATGCCTACCTGAGTGTGGTGTATCCCAGTGGCGGGCTCGGCGGAGCCGTGCCCGTTGCACTCTATTGCATGCTCAGGGTCGGCGACCTTTGTTGGCGGATGTGTCCTGGGTGCGGGTGTTGGTGGCATTGGCAATGGCCGTTGCCCTTGTCTGGGCAGTGGAACCGGGGGTTGCGTAGTTTGGGTCATTGGCTCTGGGGCTGCCGTGCTGACCTGACCCTGGTCGTGGGAGGTGCGAGGCACGGGTGAAATGTTAAGCCGGGGTGCTAACCCTGAGGCCGGTACGCACGCCGGCTCGAAGGACCAGTTTGTAAGGAAGTTTATGTGCTTGCCTTGTGTGAAGTGTGAAGTTGCCGGATCTTAGGTAAGGGCTCACGGGCAGTGGTCGATTAGAACCACAGAGATGTCTTTTCAGGCTTTAATGAAATATCAGGCAGATAGGAGCAAGGCAGAAGCCACGTATAGAGCTTACAGATTGCAGAAAGGGGAATAGGACCAAGAAGCATATCATAACAGAACAACACCTTTTTATACCCCCCCACATTCGGGGTATGACACCGTTGGTGATGTCACAACGTCCGGGGAGGTATGACATCATCGGTGACCTCATAAAGTCACGTCTGCCATCACAGTCAGCCTAGACCGTCTGCCATCGCTGATGACCTCACAGGTGAACTCTGACATCATCATCGCTGATGTCACGGCGGTGTCATCATCATTACGTCGTTGGCTCTGGAGCTGCCGTGCTGACCTGACCCCGGTCATGGGAGGTGCGAGGCACGGGTGAAATGTTGAGCCGAGGTGCGGGCACCGGTGAAGTGGGTGGCGCCCTCCGGGGTGCTAACCCTGAGGCCGGGACGCACGCCTGCCTCTGGTCTTGGGAGGCGGGAGGCACAGGTGGAACTGCCTGCTAGCCTGAGTCGTTTTTGAGATATAAGCTTTTACATATTACATGATAAAGCATGCGCGGTGTACACCAACATATGCAGGGTGAACACGGCTGTTTCTCAAGAGAGGTGAGGGCTAGAAGGCTGATCTTTTGGTATGTTTGTGGCACCCCCTGCTACTCTACGACCACCAAGTGTCAGCCTTCTAGCCCACACACAGCCCGCCCACATGCCACCAGGGCTACTTACTATCTAAATTGATCTCAGAAGGGTGGGGGGTGACGCCCCTTGGCCTCGCCCACTTCCATTTAAGGTTATCATTGTAGTTCAGGACCTCCGGCTGAACAGACGTGCAAAGAATTTAGTCATTCTATCCATCCGTTGCAATGCTATGGCAAATTAGCTGTTCCCCGGTCTTCTGAGCGACCCTGATTGGCTCTCATCTTGGCATGACTTAACGGAATGAAGTGATATTCGCTACACCAGTTCAGGACCTCCGGCTGAACACACGTGCAAAAATTTTAGTCATTCTATCCATCCGCTGCAATGTTATGGCAAATTAGCTGTTCCCCGGCCTTCTGAGCGACCCTGATTGGCTCTCATCTTGGCATGGCTTAACGGAATGAGGCGATATTCGCTACACTAGTTCAATACCTCCAGCTGAACACACGTGCAAAAAATTTAGTCATTCTATCTATCCGTTGCAATGCTATGGCAAATTAGCTGTTCCCCGGCCTTCTGAGCGACCCTGATTGGCTCTCATCTTGGCATGGCTTAACGGAATGAGGCGATATTTGCTACACTAGTTCAGGACCTCCGGCTGAACACACGTGCAAAAAATGTAGTCATTCTTTCCATCCGCTGCAATGTTATGGCAAATTAGCTGTTCCCCAGCCTTCTGAGCGACCCTGATTGGCTCTCATCTTGGCATGGCTTAACGGAATGAGGCGATATTCGCTACACTAGTTCAGGACCTCCGGCTGAGCACACGTGCAAAAAATTTAGTCATTCTATCCATCCGCTGCAATGTTATTGCAAATTAGCTGTTCCCCGGCCTTCTGAGCGACCCTGATTGGCTCTCATCTTGGCATGGCTTAACGGAATGAGGCGATATTCGCTACACCAGTTCAGGACCTCCGGCTGAACACACGTGCAAAAATTTTAGTCATTCTATCCATCCGCTGCAATGTTATGGCAAATTACCGTAAATTCCGGACTATAAGCCGCGGCTTTTTTCCCGTTTTTTGGCCCCTGCGGCTTATATAACGGTGCGTCTTATCTATGGATTTTTTCAGAAAAAAAAAAAAAAAAAAAAAAAAAAACTCTCTTTTTTAGCACTCTTTCTAACTATAAATCCACTTCTGTTTTAATTTCCTCTCTTGCCCTCTTTTCACCACACCGCGGACACTGTGTGCACTGTAAAAATAAACAACGGTGGTGTTGTGTTATGTTGTTTTGTTGAAATGTTGTAATACGGTAAATGGGAGCTTCCTCAAACAGCCATCTCTTCCCGACAATCCCCTCTGTGCGTGACCACTTACATATGGTAATTACGGTAAGCAAACGGCCACTCGGGCAACAACTCCCTCCCCCGACTACCAGGAGAAAATCACAAACTTCGGCGAATTCACACAAAGGAAGATCAAGGAATATTCACAACAAGACGAGCAGTAGAAGCAACACTCTCACTTACCATGGGGAAGGTACGCAGAAATTCACACGAGGCAGCTTTCAAGTTGAAAGCAGTCAATCTCGCATTAAAAGAGAGCAGCCGCCGATCAAACAGAGCAGCCGCGCGTAACCTGGGCAAAAGGGACTGTCCGTCCGGGGGAGAACTACTGAACAACTCCCTCCCGACTATCAGGAGAAAATCACAAACTTCGGCGAATTCACACAAAGGAAGATCACGGAATATTATAGGAGTGTGAAAACATCCACAATTACCAACGGGTTCCAAAACGCTGGACTGCTGCGGGATGAAGAGGATGACGCCACGGGGACTGCCCCCTAGTCCGATACCTCACGAGTCCGATACCTCACGAGTCCGACACCTCATGGTTTTGGGTTAGGGTCTGGGGGAGGTTAGGTTTAGGCGTGGGGGTGGGAGAGGTTAGGTTTTGGGTTAGGGTCTGGGGGATGTTAGGTTTAGGCGTGGGGGTGGGAGAGGTTAGGTTTTGGGTTAGGGTCTGGGGGAAGTTAGCCTCTTTTTTCGGACTCGTGAGGTGTCGGACTCGTGAGGTATCGGACTCGTGCCATGGCACCTGAAGGAGAGAGGAGAGTGGTTGACGAAGCCACCCTGAACCTGTTCGTTTCCGACACTGAAGATGAGGACTTTGGTGGTTTCAGTACGCAGGAAGAAGAGGAAGACGAGGATTAGTGACTTGACTTCTCTGGTTACAGGTTTGCTGCACATATACGGTAGCCTATTGTTGTGTGATTTTGTCTGGGGATTAGTGACCTGACTTTTGTTTTGTTTTGTTGAAATGTTAATAAATGGGAGCTTCCCCAAACAGCGATCTCTTTCCCGACATTCCTCTCTGTGCACGAACCCTTTCATATGGTAATTAAACATCAAAACACCCGCGGCTTATAGTCCGGTGCGGCTTATAGAAGAAAAAAATAGTCAATTTTGGTCCCGCGGCTTATACACCGGTGCGTCTTATAGTCCGGAATTTACGGTAGCTGTTCCCCGGCCTTCTGAGCGACCCTGATTGGCTCTCATCTTGGCATGGCTTAACGGAATGAGGCGATATTCGCTACACTAGTTCAGGACCTCCGGCTGAACACACGTGCAAAAAATTTAGTCATACTCTCCATCCACTGCAATGTTATGGCAAATTAGCTGTTCCCCGGCCTTCTGAGCGACCCTGATTGGCTCTCATCTTGGCATGGCTTAACGGAATGAAGCGATATTCGCTACACCAGTTCAGGACCTCCGGCTGAACACACGTGCAAAAAATTTAGTCATTCTATCCATCCGCTGCAATGTTATGGCAAATTAGCTGTTCCCCGGCCTTCTGAGCGACCCTGATTGGCTCTCATCTTGTCATGGCTTAACGGAATGAGGCGATATTCGCTACACTAGTTCAAGACCTCCAGCTGAACACACGTGCAAAAAATTTAGTCATTCTATCCATCCGCTGCAATGTTATGGCAAATTAGCTGTTCCCCGGCCTTCTGAGCGACCCTGATTGGCTCTCATCTTGTCATGGCTTAACGGAATGAGGCGATATTCGCTACACTAGTTCAAGACCTCCAGCTGAACACACGTGCAAAAAATTTAGTCATACTCTCCATCCGCTGCAATGTTATGGCAAATTAGCTGTTCCCCAGCCTTCTGAGCGACCCTGATTGGCTCTCATCTTGGCATGGCTTAACGGAATGAGGCGATATTCTCTACACTAGTTCAGGACCTCCCCCTGAACACACGTGCAAAAAATTTAGTCATTCTATCCATCCGTTGCAATGCTATGGCAAATTAGCTGTTCCCCGGCCTTCTGAGCGACCCTGATTGGATCTCATCTTGGCATGGCTTAACGGAATGAGGTGATATTCGCTACACTAGTTCAGGACCTCCGGCTGAACACACGTGCCAAAAATTTAGTCATTCTTTCCATCCGCTGCAATGTTATGGCAAATTAGCTGTTCCCCAGCCTTCTGAGCGACCCTGATTGGCTCTCATCTTGTGCATCTAGTCTTGTAGCGAAGCTTGTGGGCTTGCCTCGTGAAGTGTGCTGGATCGAAGTTGAGGGCTCACGGGCAGTGGTCGATCAGAACCACAGAGATGTCGGTCCTCGGATGCGGTTGAAGGAATACCACTCGTGACCTGGCTGGTTGTAGGCAGTCGGTCACCAGGGCCTGGCTGGTTGTAAGACAGCCAGGGTTCAGCTCGGGTTCGGATTTGGTCGTGGTAAGGGTAGACATTATGAAGTAGAAAAGAAGTATATAAGAAGTAAGTATACCGGATACAGCGTCACAGAACACCTTGTGTGTGTTATGTCTGACATCGCCGATGACCTCACAGGTGAACTCTATGCTATGACATCATCGGTGACCCCGTAAAGTCCCGTCTGCCATCACAGTCAGCCTAGACCGCCTGACGTCGCCGATGACCTCACAGGTGACCTCTGACGTCATCATTGATGATGTCACGGCAGTGTCATCGTCATTACGTCATTGGCGCGCCGGTTCGCGAGCATCGACTGCCCCAAGAACAGGCCTAACGGTGGGCCATTATGGACCCTTTTCTACAAGTCTATTGAGGGTAATCTTCAGCCACATCAATCACATGGTTTCCTCCCGGTGTGCAGGGACCATATTTTCCATTGGGTAATGTGGGACGTGCACACGGTGACCTTGGAACTTTGACCCCACATGCCTGTCACTCTACTGAGGGATGGTACGCTCATGTGTATATTACAAGTCTTTGGTGTCTAAACATGATTATGAAACAATAAACTCCCCAAGTCCTTCAGGAAAAAAAGTTCCTTTGATCAACCTCTGCCCTGGGGGCCTGACAGCCCTTATGCCGCTGAGTCCAATGTTAGCAAAACGTTCTCTGAACATGGTAGCACTCCAATCTTTTAATATGTTGTATATGGGTCCCATATGAGTAGATTTGTGTTGTTTGGTGCCAATCGCTTTTCTCGTTTCAAGATTGCGGGCGCTGGAACATACACAGTCGTGCCAAAATGAAATGGCCGCCATTCAACCAAAAATGGATGAAACGACTTGAAACTTGACATAACACCTCATTTCTATGGGTGCAGTAAACCGCAGGACAACACACTGCGGCCCCCACGGACCCCGCCCGCAGCAAAGCACCCCCGACGTTCACTTCACATCAAAGATGCCTTGCCACAAGCAGAAACCGCAGGAGCTACGACATGCCGCCCCCACGGCGGTATTCCTTGGTGAGAGTGTGGCCAGAGCACTCACACCGTTGGAAACCCTTCTACATCCTCAGCAGGTATCTCAGGGTCACCAGCGTTTCGCCCCCCCAGCCTGTACGCCTCGCCTGAGTGGGGCTGCGAAGATTAATCTTCGTCTGTAGAAGGGCTCCAACTGCGAGCTCTAGTCAGCCACACCCATCTTGCACCCCTTCTTCTTGTGCTCTGAGCAGGTTGAGCAAAGAGGTCCAGGGCACTGTGGTTTAACTCCTGACCCAAGCAGTACTAATAAACCCAGAGATAACTCTCTGGATAGTATCAGGTGCTTTGCGTTGCTGTAGCTGCTCTTTGCACTTGGTCTTGTACTTGTAGCTAGCTTGCGCAGTGCCTCAGGGTGCCAGCCCTAACACTGTTGCGTGCCGTCTTTCCGAGCTGTCATCCGTTCTTTCACAGATGTCCGTGGGTCTTCCCCCACCGCCAATCTATACATATATTATGAATATATACTATAGTCAGATTTACATTCAAACATAAGTTGCTGCTATTTGGGCTACTTGGTGTTGGTGTGTGCTGTCTGGGCTACTTAATAATATATAATAATAATCATAAAAAAAGTATTCTGAACAAAGTAGCGCTCCGCCCTTTTAACCCACATTTTTTCTTCAAACGACACGAAACGTCAGCATCTGCATCGTTAGACTGTCCTACACAAAAGTATCAAACAGCTTTTCGATTGGTCAAAAATTGAGCCCACAGTGCATCAAAATGCACTGCCTAAACAGCATCTTAATTACCCTAATTACCTAGGGTAATTAGGTTGTATTTGTGATGTCATCAGTCACTCGAGCAATTGTGATGCCATCAGTGATGTCACTCGAGCAATTGTGATGTCATAAATCCTTCCTGGCTCACCCTATATAAGTGGAAGCAGTGTGTCCGCAATGTGTGTTTTTACATGCAAGCATCCAGTCCCATAAAACACCACTATTATGTTTAGGTAGAGGCTAAATAATCACACCATGTTGCTTGTTTCATGCTCTTTACTTCCCTGCCGTAAACCCACGCTTTTACAACAATGCCGTACATCGGGTGCAGTAACTCTTAAAGGCACAGTAACATGTACCTAAGTTAACAAGGCCAACCAGGCCGTAACATAACGTTATCAGACAACATTTTCTCCCCCCACCCCCCTTTTAAAAAACATAACATTCAGTCCACAACCCCCTATGTCCCTTATCACCCAGTCACATAGTCTCCATGCCAGGCGGGCGGGACCCTCACTCTCTGAGGGCGCGCAGGCTGGGGAACAGCCTCTGGCTGTGGCGGTAGGTTACCCCCCACCCGATTTGCTCCTGGTCTGGGCTGCCAGCCGAGCGCCGTCGCTGCAGACAGGGGTGGTGCAGGTGCTGTTGGAGCTGCGACTCTGTGCAGGCGGTTTGCGTGCCAGCGGCTCCCGTTGTCCAGTCTGTACGTGGCCAGACCCAGCTGCTGAGTCACCTGGAGGGGTTCAGACCAGAATGACGTCAGCTTGTTCTGGCGGTGGGGATGTTTAATCCTGACCCAGTCCCCTGCAGACAGTGTGGGGGTCTGTACTCTGCGAGAGGCATCAAACCTCCTTTTCATCTGGGCCTGTGAACCTTGGACCCGGGCTCTGACTTTCTGGAGCCCTGGCCTCTCTTGTGCAGGAGCTGGCTCAGCTCTCAAACAGTCCAGTGGTTGCTTTAGCTCGCGCCCGATCATGAGCAGTGCAGGTGACACCCCCGTGGTGGAGTGCTTGGATGCCCGGATGGTCAGGAGAGTTTGGTTGAGTGCGGCACTGAAGGTTTTCCCTTCCTCCAGGCAGGCTCGGATTCCATTTTTGAGGGTTTTATTTAGTCTTTCCACCCCCCATTACACTCCGGGTGATACACTGCTGTCCTGATGTGTCTGATGGACCGCAGTGCCAGGAACTCTGATAACTCTGCTGATGCAAATTGGGGCCCATTGTCCGTTGTGATGACACTGGGTAGGCCCCATCGCCCAAACAGGTTGGTGAGGCGGTCGATGACTGTGTGTGTGGTGATGGAGCTCAGTTCGACAGCCTCCGGCCACTTCAAATGCAGGTCATGCACCACCAGCAGGTAGCGCGCATGTGCGGGCGCCCCATGGAGCTCCCCACAGAGGTCAACCTGGATATGTTCCCATGGTGCAGATGGTGATGGAAAGGATTTCTCTGTACCTCGTTCAACCTAATTAAAAACAGCTCACTCCAATCAGAAGGTGTGACATATGTTAATACCTTTCCAGTGTGTCCAATCATTCCAGATATATGAAAAATCAATACAACAAGCAATTCTGATATTTAGAACATTATTTTATATAGAGGATTTAGCATATTCAGTACAAAGACAGGTCAAGTATTTATATTACCCATTCAGAGATCTCTGAGGTGGATTTTCCAGTGGTCTTTCCCTCACAGCAAAATATGTAGCAGGTCAAAAAAAGACCCCTGAAAACCGACCCCTCCCTTCTCTTTTGCCTGTCCTTTTAAACTGCATCTTCATGTGTGGGCTGGTCTCTCCTTGAAAGTTCCTCCTCCTGGGGGACATCCTTCACTGCTTGAGCTGTCATTGGTCTGTCACTCTTATGATAGGCATGTTTTCTCCTCCTCTTGGTCCGCAATCATGTGACCTGGCTTCCACTGGAGGTCACAGCACTAACCTTCTCCTTGAAATAGTTATCTATTGGTTCCTATCTACCAAAGCAGCTGTTAATATATTTACTTTAAATTCCTATTTTGATTCTTATAATTTGGGTCAGCTAATTTAGCTATTTACCTATTAAAGTCCTATGGTTTAGAACATTATGTAAGGTTATTGTTAGACTTGCTAAACTAAACTATATTCTGGATAGGATCGAATTCAGCTATATTTGGGTTAATCCCAGTCTGAACTGGATTTAAAACATCTTACAGTTCAGACTTACTGTCTCTCGGTCTGTAACCACTCTTATAAGGATGTAACCAGAATGAGAGCGTATTCTTCAATCAAAACAGAGAAAAACTCACCCTGCTTAACCCGGATGAGAAACTCTTATCAAATACCACTTATCAACTAATTCGACTATACCTTTATTTTCCATTCTATAATTACATAATATCAATAGGCTATCATTTATCTAAATATTATAGCACTCTCCTATCGTGCAGCAAGTGGGACAAATTGAAGTTGATCAACACACAACATCAGACTCTCCTCTCATTGGTGCTGTGTCCTTGAGCATATCTTCTCTTTTCTGTGGAAAAATCAGCGCATCTAATGTATGCTCTTAAACTTTATTTCATATCAGATATCAAAACCAGTCAGTCAATCAGTAAGATATATATGCACGATATGCATCAATATACATACAACACTGTGATGCTTCTCACCGAAACCCCTCATCTGGGGGCTTTGTGGAATGTGGCTCCTAGAGAAAAGCCATAAACTCTGTGTTGTTATCCTTATCCCAAAGTGACTAAGTGACTGAGCAGAGACATATATCCACTAAAGGTTAATAGACCATCCTCAGATAACAGTCTAAGAGAAGTTTTACTGCTAGCCAGAACCATTCAACCATCTGTTGAATCCATTAATTGACAACCTAGTGCAGTTAGGTCATTTAACCTCTCCATGGCCTGCACGTCTCCTAACAGAGAGGGAGAAGGTTATCTAAACACACTCACAGCAGCTCCTCCGATGACCTAGATCAGAACAGTTAAACATAATTAAAGATATATTTGAATTAACAAATGACAAGATCATCTCTGTAATTGCATATTTTCATATCAGCATGTAGTGCCGCCATGCTGAAGTATCTGCCTCCTGTTGAGTCCAAACTGGGCCTATGGAGAAATGTTTGATCAAAATACCATCGATTGGGGAGAGAAATCTATCAATCCCCCTTTCACACCTATTCTATAGGTGTGAACTTTACTCCATTATTTCGTCCCAATGCGGCACCGGACGGTCCAATTGCTTCTCCTGAAACATAGCATATTATATTAGCACTGTGATTTGAGTTATTTTAAACATATTCTTCAACTTACCCACTTCATCTTGGCTCCTTATTGAATCTAACATAAACCTCTAATGACCAACATTCAGTCTGACCTTGATGGTCACAAGTTCATTCAGTAACATATCTGTTCCCATATCTTTCCTGGAACCCACTTAGACGGCATTAAACCTCAGCACAAACACAACTTAACCCCATTAGTACCTGTATTCATTTCCAAATTCGTCATATTTTGGTTGCCCCCTTGTCCCAATTTGCACCCATACCCCCTTGATTCCATTTGTAACCAAATGAGTGCATGATGATTTGCTTAGATCCCACTATGCAAAAATGAAACCCACATCTTTGATATTGGAATTGTCCCGGTGTGTGGTCCTCTGGTGACGTACCACTGTACCTGAAAACATCAGATTTCACAATGTGCCTGTATTTTAAACAAAATAATTTCTTGTATTTTTATTAGTACAACAAGTCGCTTGTATGGCAGATAATGTTTGAGATACTCTGTGAGTACATATCCAATTGTTTACTTTTATAATTTGTTTGCAATGCACCTCATAAACAAGATGGCTCCTGAGTGTACATTCACAGCTTACAGAGAGACAATGTATTGACCTTGTAGACTTGTGGCAATAAACAATGGGGCGGAGGGTAACCCCAGAAGGTGCTGTGAGTGGGGGAGGGGCGGGCTAGACCCCTGGCAGTTCACTTGAGTAATTTTGGGGATGGCATAACCCCACTAGGTAAAACAGTGAGGGCCAACATTGTTCACAATACTTCAAACGCAAACTCAAGACTGTCTGTCCTCAGAGGGCATTGACTTATTTATAAATACTTTTAAAAACCTCTCCAGCGTACTTTAAGTATAAATTTAACTATGTGTAGCTTTTCTCAAACGGAAAAATGATAGTGTATCTTACCTGGGTCTGAGCTAGTTCTTCTATAGGGACGACAGAGAGAATTTTCAAGTTAATCAACAAACCCTTCATTTATGCAAAGTTGTCAACTAAACAAACTCATTATATAGGCCTAACTATTGTTATTTTATGTGTCACTGCAAACTTTCTATTCAGTACGTATTACTATATAATGTACAGTATACAGTGTTCCCCACTGCTGTAATTTCCCAGTCCAATCTATTTTTCATAACTCATAATTTATTATATCTGAGTCAGTGTGTTTTGCTGAGATTTAACCCTCCATCTGGGTCCATTCTATATTCTATGCATTCATTCACCATGCATTCCACAATGTATGGGGACCCCCCTTTGGTCTAAATTAATCAAACAACTATCAATAATCTTCAGATCAATTGACACCTCAAACGAGTAACAGACATCACTTCCCATATCACAGCCACACCGACAAAACACAGCACCATTTCGCCAATCTAAATATTATAATCAATGCTTTCATTCTCCATAGAAACAATGAACGTTCACGCCCCATACTATCAGCATTGTATTCCCAACCATCCACATAAAAACCCACATTCCACAAACTTCATCACACATACCAACCCACTTAAATCCTATCTGTCTCCTTACACCACTAAATGCATTCACAACATCAAATTTTACTACCGGCATCTACCCATCACTCATGCAGTAACATAAAATCCTATCTATCTCAAATTATCACACTCAAATCAACTCAAACATGGAACTTATAGCCTACATAATCAGCCAAAGCAACGCTGCCCTGATGTAATGCCTTGCTCAAGGAGCCTACCCCTCGTGCAGCCCCACCCTTAGGAAAGGGCTGCCCTCTATGACCTTCTCAAGGGACAACATTCTTTGACATGGTGTGTTTTTAGACACGCCCAGTCTTTGCGCATGCCCAGGTCACTTATCATATAGACCTTGAACAAAACGGAGCTCCCCGACTGGAGCTTCACGGAGCAGCCCCCCTCCACCTCTCAACAGATCCAGGAAGCAAGGTCCTGGACTAAACAGCACTGCGAGCTGCAGCAAAACAGACAGTTTGGTGTTACAAGTTCCTCTGAAAGGGTTTGTTCCCCCTAGGATCAAACTGTACATTACCAACTTCATTTTAACAGACAAAAGTAGCGTGAAACACCCTCCTATTCATTCTGGTAGCTGCTGGCTCGCCACCGCCCGGTGCAAGTCGCGTCTGGTGCTCTGCTCGCTGTCAGACCCTCCTTGGCCCGTACTGTACCAGCCCTGAAAGAAAACCACCTCTACCTGATGTACAGCTGCTTAGCCCCCCTCGAGCCGGACCCGTCTCTCGGGGTTCCGCGGCGTCAGCAATCCTCTCCCTCCGCTGGAAACAGCCGGAAACTCCGCTTCCTTCTCTAACATGGCTCACACACAAACACACACACACACCCCATTCTCCTATCAGCACAGGCATACAGACACACACATTCACCTCAAACAACACAGCGCCTCAAACCCCCCTCCCAAGAACAACAAACACAGCGTTTTTCCAAGCGGTCCACATCCAGACCTAGACGCCGTTTCATCCGGACCGAGCCCTATAACAAACAAATCATTAAATAGTTACATTTTCACGGAGCGTCTTCATTCTAACCGGCACAGGCTTTTCTAGCCTTTACGGTACTACAGGTTTATCTGTCAGGAAGCTCACAGACCAATGCATACACTGTATCTCATCACACGTGATGCTGCTCAGCCAATCTACAAGTGAATCGATTCTGCCTGCTACTGCTTTACAGAGTTAACACATAGACGGACGGAGGAGAGGCAAAACTCAGAGAAATGCGAAAAGTGTGATGCGATCCTGATCATCTGTCTACATGGAAGCGCCACACATGAGCAAACACACACACACTCAAATCCAGACTGAGGGCACACACTGCCCATCGAGATGCGAAGTTTGCTTTGCTTGCGACCAACAGATAAAAGACAAACAAACAGACAGACAGACAGACTAACAGGCAGACAAAAACTAAATAAAGGTTGTCGATGTCTGTTTTGATTTAACAGTCAATCGTTTACTATAATTACTACAATACTGCGGTGTTGATTTTCAGACTCGCTTTTGTGCATAGCGTGACTTATTTCATGCAATATTAATCCCGGCTCCATGGTCGTTTTACTGTAAGTGTGAGCTGACTTCACGACGGCCTACTGACGCCCGTGTTGCAGGACGGCCTAGCCGCAAATTTAGGGTGCAGGGCGTAGGCCAGACCGAGGGAAAAGATCCCACGTTTTGGCCAACAAACATGTTATTCACGCAGTTTGATCAAATATCGATTCCTCAGAATTTGCTTGCCAAAGGCTCTTATTTTAAAATAACATTACCTCAGTGATCCCGCGCATGCAGCCAAATATAATCAATAATCTAATAGGCTATTTGGTAACGGCAAGCCTAATGCTCAGTGAAATAGCCAAACATCGCTTAATACTCGAATTGTTCTCCAATAAATTGAATAATTTGGAGGTCACATTCCATGACCAAATTTGCCATTTATTAACAATATTAGGCTATCTACCATTCTCCGCCTGCCAGACGGGGCGGCGTTTCCTCACAGACTTCTCCTGCCACATTCCAGAGCCCACTCAGACAGTAAAAGTGCCAGCACCATCACAGCCGTGGCCATTTGCCTGCACCCGGACCCTTGGTTAGAAGCTGCGCGCATCAACTTGTGGTGTATTTTTCCACAAACAGTTTTTTCATAAGCGTCAAAATACTGTTGATTCTATTTATATACTATACTCTTACATATTACCGTTCCACTGTGACAGGCGTCCCTGCACAGTGAATTTAAAAATCATTTACATTCATTCTCTTCTTCTCAAACTTACAGCAAAGTTATGAATCATAAAGCAGTATAACACAAAAATACAAAGGAATACTAACCCAACGTGACCTAATCTTGCATTAAATTCACCTTGTTGTTTGAATTTATAGCATAAACCTTTGTGTCTAATTTACATAGCAACATAAATTGGAAGAATCTAAAATTCAACTCAAAATATGTATATTGATATTACTAATAGGCTATTAGACAATTCAGTGTTATTTCTTCCCCATTTTAAATAATCTTTTATGATCTTAGTTAGCTGATTTTTTCACAATTCATATTATAGCAAAACCTTCAAGATATATTACAATAAAATGCAAAAACCTGAGCCTTAATGCTCTCTGTACAAAACGGACTCCCCCAGAACACGCCGGTTCTGTATAAATAACACATTTTTGCTATGATTTTGGAAAATTACTGTTATTCCTCACATGCACTCAATCAGCAATATGATCTTGAGAAAGTTACTTTTATCCCCTCACATATGCTAGCGGCCTTGGGCAGATGTTTTTGACGTACAATCTCGCCCACAGGTCTTTCCAAAATATCAAAACACGTGTCTGACCAGCTTTGTACTGGTTTCTAAATTTGATTGATAAATTACAGCATTTGTGGAATCCAGTTAGTGTAACAATAATTTAGAATAGCCAATGCAGATATTTTTATGAAAAAGGTAATCCGTAAACCCTTTATTGATATTTTCCCGGGATGTTAAGCCACTGTTTTCCTGAAATGCTTGATCAGAATGCTTGCTTTTTCAAAATATGGATCATAATCACGTCGGGGTCACCATTTGATGGAAAGGATTTCTCTGTACCTCGTTCAACCTAATTAAAAACAGCTCACTCCAATCAGAAGGTGTGACATATGTTAATACCTTTCCAGTGTGTCCAATCATTCCAGATATATGAAAAATCAATACAACAAGCAATTCTGATATTTAGAACATTATTTTATATAGAGGATTTAGCATATTCAGTACAAAGACAGGTCAAGTATTTATATTACCCATTCAGAGATCTCTGAGGTGGATTTTCCAGTGGTCTTTCCCTCACAGCAAAATATGTAGCAGGTCAAAAAAAGACCCCTGAAAACCGACCCCTCCCTTCTCTTTTGCCTGTCCTTTTAAACTGCATCTTCATGTGTGGGCTGGTCTCTCCTTGAAAGTTCCTCCTCCTGGGGGACATCCTTCACTGCTTGAGCTGTCATTGGTCTGTCACTCTTATGATAGGCATGTTTTCTCCTCCTCTTGGTCCGCAATCATGTGACCTGGCTTCCACTGGAGGTCACAGCACTAACCTTCTCCTTGAAATAGTTATCTATTGGTTCCTATCTACCAAAGCAGCTGTTAATATATTTACTTTAAATTCCTATTTTGATTCTTATAATTTGGGTCAGCTAATTTAGCTATTTACCTATTAAAGTCCTATGGTTTAGAACATTATGTAAGGTTATTGTTAGACTTGCTAAACTAAACTATATTCTGGATAGGATCGAATTCAGCTATATTTGGGTTAATCCCAGTCTGAACTGGATTTAAAACATCTTACAGTTCAGACTTACTGTCTCTCGGTCTGTAACCACTCTTATAAGGATGTAACCAGAATGAGAGCGTATTCTTCAATCAAAACAGAGAAAAACTCACCCTGCTTAACCCGGATGAGAAACTCTTATCAAATACCACTTATCAACTAATTCGACTATACCTTTATTTTCCATTCTATAATTACATAATATCAATAGGCTATCATTTATCTAAATATTATAGCACTCTCCTATCGTGCAGCAAGTGGGACAAATTGAAGTTGATCAACACACAACATCAGACTCTCCTCTCATTGGTGCTGTGTCCTTGAGCATATCTTCTCTTTTCTGTGGAAAAATCAGCGCATCTAATGTATGCTCTTAAACTTTATTTCATATCAGATATCAAAACCAGTCAGTCAATCAGTAAGATATATATGCACGATATGCATCAATATACATACAACACTGTGATGCTTCTCACCGAAACCCCTCATCTGGGGGCTTTGTGGAATGTGGCTCCTAGAGAAAAGCCATAAACTCTGTGTTGTTATCCTTATCCCAAAGTGACTAAGTGACTGAGCAGAGACATATATCCACTAAAGGTTAATAGACCATCCTCAGATAACAGTCTAAGAGAAGTTTTACTGCTAGCCAGAACCATTCAACCATCTGTTGAATCCATTAATTGACAACCTAGTGCAGTTAGGTCATTTAACCTCTCCATGGCCTGCACGTCTCCTAACAGAGAGGGAGAAGGTTATCTAAACACACTCACAGCAGCTCCTCCGATGACCTAGATCAGAACAGTTAAACATAATTAAAGATATATTTGAATTAACAAATGACAAGATCATCTCTGTAATTGCATATTTTCATATCAGCATGTAGTGCCGCCATGCTGAAGTATCTGCCTCCTGTTGAGTCCAAACTGGGCCTATGGAGAAATGTTTGATCAAAATACCATCGATTGGGGAGAGAAATCTATCAATGGCCAAGGGATTGGAGTGAGGGGTGCTGTAGCCGGCTGGCCTGTCTTCCCGCTCAGAAGGCAGCAGGCGCAGTTACGCACCAGCTCCTCTATGTCAGAGTCTATATGGGGCCACCACACTGTATCTCTGCAACGTTGCTTCACCTTGACCACCCCCAGATGCCCCTCGTGCGCCATGTGCAGTATTCCGGCCCTCAGAGTCTCCGGTACAATGGTGCGGTGGCCGTGAGCGAGGCACACAGCCCCCCAGCAGGAGAGCTCATCACGGACCCGGTGGTAGGGAAGCAGATTGTCGTCCACCGTGGCAGGCCAGCCATCTTGGACATAAGCCCGGAGGGTTTTGAGAGTCTCGTCTTCAGCTGAGGCCTGCTGCAGCTCTGCCAGGGTGACTACCGTGCTGAGGGGCCCATGCAGAATGTTGACCCAGTCTTCGTCGTCCTCCAAATCGGGTGTCACCCCACCCGTCTCCTTCGTCACGGAGACCGCTCTGGATAGGAGGTCAGCCGCTGTATTAGCACGCCCCGGCACAAACTTAAGGCTGAAGTTGTACTGATTCAGCCTATCAGCCCACCTCAGCAGTCTGATGGGCCTGTGCCCCGAGCCCCGGGTTGCCAGCAGTGCCGTCAGCGCCTGATGGTCCGTGCGGATGGTGAAAGCCCTGCCGTACAGGTAGACGTGCCAGCGTTCGCACGCCCACAGACAGGCCAGGGTCTCCCTCTCCCCCACAGAGTACTTCTGCTCCGCCGGAGAGAGTGCCCATGAGGCGAAAGCTACAGGGCGTTCCACCTCCTCCTGGACCTGGGAGAGCACCGCACCAAGCGCGTCAATGTGGGTGGGGACGTAAGCTGCTGCTTGATGGCATGCACGGCCTCATGGCAGGCAGGGGTCCACTCCCACACAGCATCCTTTCTGAGCAGCTGGCGCAGGGGGGCAGTTGAGTCAGAGTAGTGTGGTATGAACCGCAGATAGTAGGTGGCCATCCCCAGGAAAGAGGAGAGATGGGATGGCGACTGCGGGTCTGGCAGGGACAGAATGGCTTCAGTGTGGGACATGATCGGGGCAATACCGTCCTTGGAGAGCCTGAAGCCGAGGAACTCGACCTCCGCAACTCCAAACACGCACTTTTCAGCATTAAGTGTGACCCCCTGCTGTTCAAAACGTTGAAAAACCTGCTCCAGGCGAGCATCGTTCAGCACGGTGGAGGGTGCGTGTACCACTACGTCGTCCAGGTAGATGGAGACCCCCTGGATTCCGGCCAGGATGAGTGACATCTTCTGAAAGCAACTTGGGGCCGATGACAGTCCAAACGCCATGCGTTTATATCTGAAAACCCCCACGTGCGTGACAAACGCTGTGAGGCTCATGCTGGCAGGTGCCAGGCGAGTCTGCAGGTAGCCGTGACGTAAATCCATCTTACTGAAGACAATGGAGCCGTGGAAATGACTAGTAAGCTCCTCGGCCGTGGGTAGAGGGTACTTATCCGGGATGATGGCTTTGTTTACATCCGTCAGGTCGACACAGAGGCGCAGCCCGCCCCCCCGTTTCTTGGCTATCACCAAGTTGGACACCCACGGTGATGCGTTGATTGGTTCAATGACATCCCCCTCCACCAGGCAGCGTAGCTCCGCCTCCACTGCATCACGGAGGGCGAGGGGAATGCACAGCAGTGGCTGGATAACGGGGCGGACAGACAGGTCAACAGTAGGCCGGTGAACAAATCCAGACATGCAGCCCAGCCCTTTAAACAGATGTGGGAAACGGTCGGGCCAGGAAATGGCGACCTGCAGGACATGCAGGCCCCTCGCATCAGTCATAGTAAAGCCCAGGGCGAGGAACAGATCAAGACCCATGATGTTGGCTCCCCTCTGTGTGATGTAGAACTTGGTGTCAGGGGCAAATTGTTGGTCATATCTGACAGGAAGGCGGGCCACACCCAAAGTGGAGATGGGGGAGTGGCCATAACCCGACAGAGCGTTACCTGCTGCTTCCAAAGGCATGTGTTTGAAGAGTCAATCATACGTGCATTTGTTCAGTATTGACACTTTTGCCCCCGTGTCCACCAGGAGCGGTACGCTTGCTCCACCCACACGACATGTGCAATGCTTGAGTGAGGTCTGTGGGCTCTGTATTGTGTTGATTGGAACAACAGCTGTATCTGAGTGGGCAGGAGGGGAGCGACAGCAGCGTGCAAAATGATTCATCATGTTGCAGTTACGACAGCGCTTGCCCACAGCAGGGCATGACTGATCTCTGGTTGCATGTCTAGAGGAGCCACAGTTATTACAGCACTTGGGCCCGCCCTCTCTAAGGCCTCTGTCCACTCTCTGTACATCCCAACTGTCACTCACCACGTCTGCAGCAGCGGTCCCTGCCATCTCCTGAGCCACAGTCTGAACTGACGGGGCGAATGACGTCACAGGCTCGTGCACAGCGCGGCCCAACTTGCGCACCTCCGATAGAGCCGTTTCCAACTGCTTCCCAATCACTAACGCATCCGCCAGTGTCATGGAGTCTGGCTCCAGTAACAGCCTCTCTCTCAGCTGGTTACAGGACGTTTTCTCTATCAGTTGGTCCACTATAAGTCCATTCTCTAAAACCCCAAAGTCACAAAGCCTAGCCAGCTCGCGCAAGGCAGACACAAAGTGCGCGACCATCTCACCCGGCTTCTGAGCCCTCTGACGAAACTCAAAGCGGTGCATGCGTCGGCTCCTTCCCATGCTGAAGTGAGACTTTAGGGCCGCGGTAGCTGTAGCATACGAGCCATCCGTTAACGTGAGTGTGGCGAAGATCCGCTGTCCCTCCTGGCCGAGGCAGTGGCGGAGGAGCGCGCACTTCCTATCCTCTTCCAAATCGAGTGCCCCAAAGCCAGCAAATAATCCTCAAACGACCTCTGCCATCGATCCCAGGGAACAGCTGGGTCACTGGGGACGGGTAAAAAAGGTGGCGGCGGCGGCAAAATCAAGTCAGCCATCCTCGCTAAATAGGCTAAATAATCACACCATGTTGCTTGTTTCATGCTCTTTACTTCCCTGCCGTAAACCCACGCTTTTACAACAATGCCGTACATCGGGTGCAGTAACTCTTAAAGGCACAGTAACATGTACCTAAGTTAACAAGGCCAACCAGGCCGTAACATAACGTTATCAGACATAACAACCACCACCAAGCATCCAGTCAGCAATGGGTCGTGCCCGGCCACAACCCATTGCTGCGCAGCAGCTATAATTTTAATTATATTTTATTGGGGATACTGTAATCCTTTAAGGGACCACTCTCATTTGTTTTGATACCATGCAGTAGCTATAGTAAAGATAAATTAAAATGTGCAATGTGTATACAGTGTTCCTGGCCATGGCATAAGGGGTTATCATACCAGTTTTTTTATAAAGCAGGCTCTGGTAATGTTATACCTTCAAGGATTTTAGTAACCACATACTACTACTGATGTTGTAGAGGTTTTAAAGGCAGCCGTGGGGGACCAGTTCCCACCATCAGCTGTCTCTCTCAAGGGCCTGGCTCAGGTCTTGAAGCTTGCGTTGACACGGGTGTGTCTGCCAGGACACGGTCTAATAATCTCTGAGTACTTCTAATTATCCCGTCCTGTTCCGGACTGCTATTGGCTTCGTCTCCTGAATCACTCTGCATGGGGCGTGGTGTTCGTGGCATAGTTAAGAAGAGCTCATTCTACTTGATGTCATACATCGTCGGCAGGGGCATCACATCTGTCATGATGTCACAGGGCAGCATTGTGATGTCATGGATGGACTCAGGGATGTCATGTGATGGACTCAGAAGGCCCAGAATGTGCCCTGGGAGCTGGCCGGCCCCTGGTGTTGATGCGAAGTCTCCGAAACAACTGACATAATTATTGTTATTGTTATTATTATTGTTATTATTATTGTTATGATTGCTATTATTGTGATTACTATTATTATTATTATTAGTATTAGTATTATTATTAGTATAATAATAATAATAATAATAATAATAATAATAATAAAGTCTGACATTTAGTCATTTCTGGTCATATCAAAATCAAGACTGAGCAATTACAACATTTTGATCAAACACAAATATAAGTAAAATTAATAACAAAAAAGAAGTCAGAGGTCTAATCATAAATCAAAATCTGATTGATTGTCTGTACTACCAACAGGAAAGACAGATCCTCAAGAACAGATTGGAGAGCAATCGAATCAAGCTGGAGTTAAAATAAATATTGCAGTTGAATTCAGGGAATGTGGGGTATAGGGATATATTTTTTTTAGAGGAAACTGGACGAAATAGAAGAATATAGTCAGGATAGTGTTTTAGAAGTCCGTTCTGATCCACACTCCATTTCAGAAGGTGGCGGTAATGCACCATAAGTTGTTTGCCAACCGCCATAAAACACTACTAGAAGAAGAAGAAGCTGGCCTGAGTTTGAAGTTCCTGCGCGGGTTAAAGCATGAAGATGTTCACTTTTTGGCTCTCATCGGATGGTCTCATGGGATTAGCAGTATATTCAACTAAAGTAAGCAGGAAAGGTAAGTCCACTACTAGTAACAAATGAGGTTAGACCAGCCAAATCTGTGTTTTTAAGTCGCGCAAAGTGACGCTAATGGCGTTAGCATTAACGTTAGCATTGAGCTAACGCTAATGTTATGGGCTACGATTGCAACTCCCCAGCAAGCTGTTACTGTTAGCCTACATTACTAACGTGATTATAGGTACAGGACACACTGGGCTGATGTACCACAGCCTGCCAGTTAACTTTCAGACCATGTCCGGCTAATTTGAATGAGTTTAGACTTATTTTAGTTTAAAGTGTGTTGTTACTAGTTCGCTTGCTAGCTAGGAGTTCTCTTCACAATGCATGGCTTGCAGAAATGGAAATTCTGGGCCAAACTCAATTTATTTGGTGCAGGGTAATGGATAGCACAACTTAGTTGTGTCTTCTGATTTACTTCTCAACATGTGCTCATTAGCTCAGTGTCTATCAAAGTGTTTGTATGCAAAATGAGAATGTAGTGGGTAGCTTCAGCAGCACACATTGCTGTGTATTAATGTGTAAATGTATTCTTGTTAAGTTAGCTAAGAAAGCAGTATGATGAAACAGTATGAGATTTTCGTTGATTAAATTGATTGAGGACAAGGATGTTTGTACTCTATAGACCAGGAAATAACTGGGAGCCTGTAAGATGTTTCCCACCTGCTGCTGCAGTGTCCTCCCTGAAATCCATCCACAGCTTTCCCCCACCTGGATTTCATCTGTCTCCCTCTGCCTCTATGCTTCAGGTAAAATCTATTAGACTTCTGAGTACAAACTTGCTTGAATGATTCATAATTCACTGTATGAGAGAGTGACTGAGACGCTTTTATAGAAATGTCAGAGAAACCTGTATGTAAGTCATGCCTTTGCATATCTTTGCCAACAGCTACAGTGTGTCTAGCCACATATGTTCCGCTGTTCTCTGTTCCTCTGTGATCCACTCTGAACTCGCGTCACACAGCATAGCATAAGGAAATTGGGGAGTCAAGTGTTCAAAACTCTCTGCTACCAGTAGGGCTGCACGATATATCGTTTACACATCGACATTGCGATGTGCGCATGCGCGATAGTCACATCGCAGGACGTGCGATGTCAAAAGCAAATTAACTCGTCATGTTGCTTGATAAACTCTCACTTTAGGGGAGGCTACTGAGTGAAATGCAGGCTCTCTCAAAGGAGAGAGACGCCCCGCTACTGTACTCACTCATTTAGTGCTTAGCTTCAACACAACAAACATGCACAGAGAGCTCAATTGAATTATCTTTTGCTTATGTTGCGTTGCTGACAGACAGTAGCCCGTCTGTAAACGATGTGGTTGCGGAGGCGGACTTGTCCACAGTTTGCAGCGCACTCGCATACAGCAGGCTGGCTGCTGTAACTCAACATGTCCGTGGAGTGGAGATATTTACTCTTGAAACACCAAAAAGCAAGACCGCAACTTATGACACGAAGGCTGATTACTGATAAGTTGTCCGTGTTATCACTGTGGCTGTCTCTCCCCTTCAAGTCTCTGATGTTGCATCACATGATAGCAGTAACGTTACGGTAGAGTTAATCATACATAGCGACTTATTTACACAAAACATGTCAGTGAAAATAAAAAGAGAAGAGGTATATCTGGGCAATTAAATGTATATTTATTACTTTTCACGAATGAATAGTTTGTCACCGGTCGGCTGCATGTGAATCCTCGTCTCTCTGTACTGCCAGCCTTGCGCTCAAAAACCGGAACTCCGCAGATGCGGAGTGTACCACTTGGTCGTTTCTGGAGGGGGTTTCCGGGAGGTCAGACCAAGTGTGTAAAGTGGCAGGGGTGTTTCATTGTTGATTTATTGAAACGTTAGAAGAACGAAAGAAGTTGAAAGCAGTGATTATAATCAATGAAATCTAATGTTTTTCTGCAAATAGCATCATTGGGAGGTAGATTCTGGCACTCAATATTAGGGGTGGGCAATATATCAATTGTATATCAATATTGTGATATGAGACTATATGGTCTTAGATGTTGGATATGGTAATATGGTGATACAGCATACATGTTGTCTTTCCCTGGTTTTAAAGGCTGCATTACACTAAGTGAAGTGTAGGCTAGTGACATTTTAAAGTAGAATGTCATAACTTACTCACTTTTTCATGTATGTAGCCTAAGTCATGGAAATCCATTGGTCAAAATGTGTATGCACCCTGATAGATGACGCTCTGAGGCCTACAGTATAGGCGACAGCCCAGTGGTTGAGAAACATTAAAATACCTAATTTCCCCTCCAAAATCAGATGGACTCCTCTACAAAATCATCCCAATCATTCTAGAAGTATTCTTTTCTTTAAAATAGAGCTATTCTGGTAATCTGGTGAAAATCTGTATTTTTTCATATCGCAATATATATCGCAGGGGCAGGGAATATCGCAATGTCAGTTTTTTCCAATATCGTGCAGCCCTAGCTACCAGTCTCCGACGTCCAATCACAGATCCAAAGATATAATAATATCCCTATGGAAGCCAGTAGTTTAGGCGGCGGTTTTAATGATATTCCTGCATGAAACAACCTTTAAAAAGCAGTCTTTCCACAGCCTGTGCTGAATTTACAGCAGGGTGTTTGATCTCACTATCATGGTGCATGCGTCTGAGCAAACATACAACATTGCAGTCACACGGATACGGCAGCACATTGATCAAATCATCAAATCAAGTGTTGAACTTGAATGATTTGTGTCTTGTAAGGACATACAGGCTAGGCACCACAAATATGGTGCATGACAGAAATAAAACTGATCTATCTAGTATCTATCCAGTGCACCTGGGAAGTAAAACTTCATGAAATATTATTATATCTTTGGATCCGCGATTGGACGTCGGAGACGGGTAGGAGAGCGTTTTGAACACTCTACTTCCCCAATTTCCTTATGCTACGCTGTGTGATGCTAGTTGAGAGTGGACCACAGAGGAACGGAGAACAGTCAGGCTGGGGACCTTCAACCTGCCTCTCGTCTCAACATCGCCCAGCAGATACAGGTAGAGCTGTTGTGTGGTGTGTTTCATTTCATGTTCACATGGATGACCAACAGAAGTTTGATGACCACTATTGACAAAGGCGCATTATCTCACAACACTACTATAGACGGTTTTCACAGAATGGCCAGTCCTCCACTTTAATGATTTTTTTAATGCAACAGGAAGTGAGCTGGGGTTCAATTTAGAATGTTTTTGTTGTCAAGTTAAAACCATTTATAATAAGGCATTATGACTGCATACAACCACACATAACATTACACTGCGTCATTGTATGGTAACACACTTGTCTGCTATCTTGTCTCTTGTGTCTGCTTCCAGGGCCAACCAAGTGATGCATCTGCCTCCCCCTCTGTCCAGCCAATGGACACCTCCACTGCCATCCACTCCAACTCCTCACACCTCTTCTGCCCAGTCTGAGGACAACAGCCCATGCTGGACCCAAGTAAGAAAACATCTGCATCTCACACTGGATATGCAGTACAAGCAACTTAAAAAAAAAATCTACTCCAAATTACAGGATTATTATTAACTTGTTGGATTAAATGTGGATGCAGGGGAATGTGATTGGCTCATTGTTGTTATACAATCTCTTTACTTCCACGGTGATAGACAGCTTGAAGTCTGGCATTGTAAGTGTGTATCTAACTTCTGTATCATGATGTACTTACTGCCGGGCACATTATAGAGAGCCAAAGTGAACGTCACTTCCTGCCTTTCTCTCGGTACGAGCATCTGGAAAAATATGAATGGGGGTGAATGGTGAGAGACAATACTTTTTTGATCCCGTTTGAATTCTGCCACGGGGTACACATGTACATTTGTCAATTTAAAAGATAACTTTGCAAGTCAAGAAAGTCGCAGTTTGTTCTGAAACTGAAACGTAAGGTTTAGTTTTGTCAATCAACTACATCTCTCGTGTCTCACAATACGTCACACCATCAACAACGTGGACTGGCAGGAGAGATGTCACTTATGCGACTGGTTGTGCATAGTCTTTCTGATTTATAACTTATAGTGGCAAAAGTTGGTAAAAGTTCTTGACTTGCATGGTTATCTTTTAAATTGACACAAAATTACATTTGTACCCCGTGGCACAATTCAAACAGGATCAAAAAAGTATCGTCTCTCGCCGTTCACTCCATTCATATTTTTTCAGATGCTGGTACAGAGAGAAAGGCAGGAAGTGACGTTCACTTTGGCTCTCTATATAATGTAAATCCAGCTTACAGTCCCTGGCTGGCTCACTATGCTGCTTCCCAGCCGGGGAGAAAGGCGCTGCCGTCATGCCGCCAGGAATGAGCCATGAACCGCGGATGGGACATTGTGAATAGCGATATTCTAGAATGAGAGTTATGAAAAGCCAATTAAATTACATAGGCCTTTGCATTAACATTAATCCAAGTAATCTTTTGCATGCTTATCTGCACAGATATGGACATTTCCGGTGATCTGTGCCTCCTTGTGCTGTTTGATGCCCGCCCGGTAGTGATGCGCGGGTCACCCAGAACCCGCCGGGTCCCGCGGGCTGGGCCGCCCCGCAGGCGGGCTGGGTTGGCAAATTATGAAAATATCGCGGGTGCGGGCGGGGCAGGCTCAGAACGTGACAAAGCAACATTATTAAATAATTTAGAGCAATGAAACACGCAGAGTAATTAACCTTAAAGACGTTAACTCTCTCTCGCATGTAGGTACACACAATCAGACAGACTCCTGCTGCACTCTCTATAGCCTACATGGAGTAAAGAAACGCTTCAATGAGGTAGCCTATGTGCTCTCAAAACAAACACTTTGGAAGGATTATTCGCTGTAATTATTATTTTGAAGTGTCCATATAATGCCACCGCAGATTTTCTGTTGTGGACTCGACTGTGATCTATTTGTCAACTTTACTGCAACGTGAGTAGGCTGTGAACAATTGAGTGCGCATGAGGTAATTAAAAGAAATCAGACAGCGAGTCTGGCCGTATCTGCAAGCCGTGTGCGCACCTGCTGCACTACTACGTTTAGCCTACTACTGCAACAATTGAGAGCGCATGAGGTAATTAAAAGAAATGGGGAAGAATAAGAACTGTTTCTGTAGCCTGCCTAGTGCCTACCTCTATACCTGCTACCTCCATTTGAAACACTGCGCGGTCACGCCATCCGCACTTTGGGGAAGCGTAGTCGGTCGCGCTATCTGAAGACCATGGATTAATTGAAGAAAGACCGACATGAAAGCAGCAGCGCAACTCATCCAGAGCAGGCCTAGGCTACAACTGTTGTCGCGCAGGGCAGCATGTGAGTGTCTGTGTGTGTGTGTGTGTCTGTGTGAGAGAGAGAGAGGGGGGAGAGAGACAGAGTTATTAGCTGCTTTGCACACCTTGGAAGCTCTGCTGTGCTCCTCCTGCGTCCGGAGACATATTACATTAAATTGGCCGTTGCGGGCTGCTGGGTTGGGCTGGGTTCGGAATTTTCAGATATTTTAACGGGGCGGGCGGGGCGGGCTGGCTCCGATGACGGGTTGGGTTGGGGCGGGCCTTAAAAAAACCTGACCCGCGCATCACTAGAAAGTAGACATCATTATTGTAGTAAGCTAAATTATTTCATACTTGTAAAATAAAACTAGAGAAATTATTCCATTTTCGATTTGGGTCTTTTGAGAGGGGGGTGGGTCGTTCTCGCGTGGGATCCTTACGTCACCTGACAACTTGGTTTTCACTTTGAAAAACATGTCAAAGAAGCTGTCTGAGAGAGCCAAGTCATTAAAAAAATCGATCCTAACCCCTAAACTAAAGATTATTGCTCCTAAGGGACCCTAAAGCTGCGTTCACACCGACCTATTAAAGTTTTTCGCTGGCATCGAAAATACGCTCTCCGCCCGGGATGAAATATCCCAGCTCGAGCTAAATTACGCTGGCATCAGTCGCTCCCTGTTCAACGCTGATTGGCTGCCGTGTGAGAGTGTGTCAAATATCACACTGGCTTGGAACAAACCGCTGGTTATTGTGTGGCAACAAACCGCATTGACAGCTGACATGAAGGCTACGTTCACACAGCCAGCCTTAGTGCTTGAATCTAATCTTTTCCCACCTAAGTGACTCAGGTCAGTCTTTTTTATGACTGTGTGAACAGTACAAGTCACATTGAAAGTTACTTTTTTAAAGACGACCTGGGCTACTTTCAAATGTGGAAAAACATCAGATTCGAATCTGATGTTTTGGAATGTGACTCCGGTGTGAACAGACATCTTGCCCATATCTGACTTAATGCTTCAATGTGACTTTTACGTCATTCCAGAGCGACATTCGTCACTATTCTGCACTGGCGGGAGGAGGGAGGACCAGATTGTGATTACAAACATGGAGGACAGCTGCGAGGGAGGTAATCAGTGGAGGAACAGTGAGGTTTTAGACCTCATAAGTATTAGCAAGAAGTAGCAGCTATTGCTCCACAGAAAGCCATTATTAAAAAAAAATCTAAAAGCTCTCTTCCTCGCTATCATCTGCACCTATATTCCCTGTCTTCCACTGCACAATAACTTGTAAATTGAACCGTAAACAACAGATGAAACAACATCGTCAGCTACCGCCATGTTTACTGCTGTCTTCTTCTGGGTTTATGTAGAACAGCAGTGTGCTGCACATGCGGGTCACTTCAGGTCCGCGACCTGTTCACACTAGGGATGTCACGATACCAGAAATGTAGTAGTCGATGCCGATACCAGTGAAATTCCACGATACTCGATTCTTTTCGATACCACGGTAAAAATAAAAACAAAGCGATAAATCCCATGTAGTTCAACATACACTCCTTTATTAGAACCATTTGAAGTGATGTGTAGCCTTCATTATTTAAAACAAACAATACTGTGTGCGTTTAAACAGAACAAGTGGCATGTAGCCTTAAAGTAAAGAAAATACAATACTGTGTGGTGATGAGGTTTCTAGTTTCAGTGTAGAGTTTGGGGATCTCTGTGTACATGAAGTAATTCCTACATGGTAGCTCATATCTGGGGTTGAACTTTTCAAGCATTTTCTGGAATCCATGCTTTTCTACGGTGTAGATGTAGATAGGAACTTTGTCCATGCATATGAATTCAGCAACTGCCCAATCTAATTTCCGTGCTTCATGTGAGTCATGGTCATATTTTTTGAGCTTCAGAAAAGCCTCCGTTATTGTTGGCTGTTGCTGCTGCTGTGGCTGTTGCTGGCTTTGCCCTGGCCCGGCCCTGTCCTCCTGGTCCAAGTCCTCCTCTGGCTCATACTGTGAAAGAAAATATATATTTAATTTAGAAGGTAGGCTACAGCTTAATGACTATAAAAACAACACACACACACACACACACACACACACACACACACAGTGCAAGCAGTAGTTTACTGACATGGAGTGGTGACATTTAAAACGTTTTTTTTTTATCGTTTTTTTTGACAGAGTGAACGGTAGCCTATTCCAACCGCGCACACACACACACACAACTAAACAGCAATGCCAGCCTTCCTTCTCAAACAAAACGTTTGATAACTTATTATTTCAGGCTTGTTTAACATTACCTTAGGTAACGTTATTAATAGATGGACAATGACAACATGTGTTAACACGTTGTCAAGTTACGTTACGTTGAAATGAAACGCACTCACCTTGAAATCTTATTATTTCAGGGTTGTTTAACGTTAGCTTAGGTAACGTTATTAATAGATGGGCAATGACAACACGTGTTAACAACACGTTACGTTACGTTGAAATGAAACGCACTCACCTTGAAATCTTTGTAGAGGTCTGGATGTCGGTCTTTTAGATGCTTCGCTAAGTTGGATGTGTTTCCCCCTTTCAGCGTTTGCATACAGGTTTATCGGGTTCAATTATTAATCCATGCTCATCAGCCTCGGCTCGAATCCAAAGTACTTCCATCCCGACTTTTGGTGTTTTTCTTGGCAACTAATGGAGGGGCAGCTGTCGCTGTAGTTGTTGAAGAAGCAGATGCGGGTGCCGCCGCCATGTTGCATGTTGTTCTCCTGTGTGTAGTGTGTGGGTAGGTAGTCACGTGTTCACGGCTGCGAGTCTTAAAAAAAAAAAAAAAGGTTGCCAGATAACTGCTGATTTACAGCCCAAAAACAACACAAATGAAGCAACCAGATTTGCCTCCTCGGTTCCCGTCGGTACTTTGGGTATTGGAGGAAAGCGAGTACCGTCACGTTTTCAGAATGTTGGTATCGACTTGGTACCGAAGTATCGGTTCTCATGACATCCCTAGTTCACACTGGAGTCTGATATGGGCCACTTTTAAAAAGTCTGTGTGAACAGCCACACAAAAAATCAGATGTGAGCAACAAGTCAGATTCAAGCACTAATGTTTGCTGTGTGAACATAGCCGAAATGAAGTCTGTACTAGCTCACGTTAGGAGCACGCTGATAGGCTTAGCTTGTAAACAACTACAGTGGCTCGTAGTGGACGAATATCATGACATTGCGTAACGTTATAGCCCCCAGATGTCCGTCAATTATTGTGCCTGTTGACGAGCGATTTAAACAGAGCGACAGAGTGATTCCATAGGGTTGAATCAAGCGACAGAGAGAAAAATAAATATCTTGGTGTGAACACAGCTTTAGGAGCAAGAAATAAACGAGCACAGAATGATTAAAAAATGAGGAGGCTCTAGTTAGTCTCAAGAGATCAGAATGAGCAACAGATTTTTTTGCTATGGTTAGATGGATAACAGTGAAACTATGATCAATATAGTATTTTTTCTATGTTCTCCAATTGTGTTAACTATTAACTACTACTAACTTAACTACTTTATTCAGAATTGACATCACAACATACGTTTACTTGCATTTCACTTATGGTTATCCGCTTGTGTAAAGTAAAGGTAAAGTCCCACTGATTGTCACACACTTGAGTGTGCGAAATTTGTTCTCCGCATTTGACCCATCCCCTGGGGGAGCGGTGAGCGGCAGCAGTGCCGCGCTCGGGAATCATATGGTGATCTAACCCCCCAATTCCAACGCTTTGATGCTGAGTGCCAAGCAGGCAGGCAAATGGGTCCCATTTTTATAGTCTTTGGTATGACTCGGCCGGGGATCGAACTCACCTCCCAGTCTCAGGGCGGACACTCAAACCACAAGGCCACTGAGCTGGTGTAAGCACACAAATTGAAATATATCATGAAACGACAATGGTTTAAGCAAGTGTACTCAAACTTTTGACTGAGTAATGGCTAACTTAAGTTCTGGCCAAGGGACAACAGTTGGAAATTAGCCATCTGGCTAACACTGTCACATTGACAGTGATGTTATGTGCACTGTAGTGCGAAAGCATGTGAACTAAGCACAAGGCCAAAACATGCTGTGTGGCACTAAAAATCATTTCCCAAGGTTGGCAGGTCTGCTGTAGCAAGAGTGAGCAAAATCTCAGAACACTGGCAATTGTACAGGAAAGAGGAAATGTCACAATTAAAAAAAAAAAAGATAGTGGAATATCCTCAACTGTTATGTACACAAGGCTGAATTAATTCAGTGATAAGCTCAGTGTCTTCTTGCCCCTAACTGTAACTTCTGTTCCAGCTACTAATGTTGGAGAAGACTTGCTGCACTCACTCTCCCGGGATGAAATCAACAATCTTTTTCCCGGTCCTGAAAACTTCCTGAGGCTGTATGGCACCTTGTGATGTGAGACAAAAGGGTCAGTGCAGGGAGCACGTCAGTGCAACACCAGCCCCCTGCAGGAAGCACCAGCACCCCAGTGCAACACCAAGATCACAGTGATAACATGTATGTGGTATTGCATTTAATATACTGTATGCATCTGTGAGTCTTTGGATGAAAACGTTAGGCCACGCAACAGCTTTAGTGTCTGTCCAGGGATCTTAGTATTCCATTCATTTGTAAGAGTTTGGAAACCTAATATTTCCCAATACTTTTTTCTTCTGATGTAACCTGCAGCCAGCACCCAAGTGCCATGCCGATCTGAAACCAGCAATGCCAGTCACCTGCAATGAGCACCGCAGAGCAACGCCAGGATAGCAGTGATGAAACATGTATGTATTTTTTAATACTCTGTATGCAATATTGCAACAATACATTAGCCCACAGTCCACATACCTTTTGTTTTTGGGTCATGGTTTCACTACGCATTTTATGCATAAGGAGAAAAAAATGCTTCCATTTCTAAAATGGAAGCATGGAAAATGGAAATGCTTATTAGCAAAAAATCTATTTCTGGTCTATAATATGAAAGTATAAAAAAACACTTGCAAATGTAAAAGTGCTTCTTAGCCATGACTACTTGTAGGATAACCTAGGTAATAACATTACGAGACATTGTACATTTTATTTTCGAAGCAAATAGATAGCCGGAGCTACTTTCCTGATAAAACAGGAAATGTCAGGAAAGTAGTCTCTTATGGGGTTGTGTTTCTGTGGCTTTCTCTTTAAAGCTGGAGTGAGTACATTTACAATTGCTGGAGTGAGTACATTTACAATTTGTTTATATAAACAAATGTCCATTACGTTCAAGGCATTGCCAAACAAGTTCCCACAATGCTGTATTTCTCAATATACCAGAGTTTTCAATCCGACACAGTCGTGCCCGACAGGTAGAAAACTCAGGTATACTGAGAAATGCACAGAGAGAGTTATGTGGTGCAGATAGGCTTAATCAGCATTGTGTGAAGTCGTTTTGCAATAGCTGAATATGTGCATAACATAAACATTTGTTTATGTTATGCACTCCAGCTTTAAGCAGCGAGGCCCAGTTCCATGTCTTTACGGTGAGACTTGTGCAGTATATTGGATACTGCATGCCTACATTATGTTTTGTACTTTGTCATTTTCACAATGACATAAGGAGAAGTGTTCACACTGTGATTTTTGTTTTAAGAGTCGCTTTATTGAAACTTGGTTTCAGTATCTGGTCAGCAAAAAAATTATACAAAATCTTTTTCTCCGATTTGATGTATAATGATTGTTTTAACTGTGATGGTTTTTCTCATTGGTAGTTTTCTAATCTTTTACATTGACTTTTGTCATCTAGGTTTCAGAAGACCCAAACGGTTTCCTGCGCCAACAACCTCTATCATCTCCAGTTGTGGTCATCAGTGAGGAAAACTGCATGATCGCCATGGGAGCATGCCAGTGGCGACCTTCGAAAGAGATCGGTTGAAAGAGGGACTTGTCTACCCGATGGCATATTATTATGTCCTACACCTCACTTACTCCAAGTGTGACTCAACAGTGCTCTCAGTACTGCAAGCTGAGATCCACCATGATGCCATCCGTGATGGACATTCAACCCCTTCCTACAAAAAGCCTATGGGCGAATGGAAGGCCTTCATGAGTGAGGTGAGTGTGAGAGAGTGAGGGACAGGCAAATGGAAGGCCTTCATGAGTGTTCTTTTTTTGGAGGAAAAATATATATTGGTCTGCCATCACTGTAGAAATGTCTTAAAACCTTGTCAATTGTTGTCTGAGCTTCAGTTCTGTGTTGTAACAGTCATGTTCTGCCATTTCACATTCAAGACCTTTTAAATGTGTTATTTTTTCGATGTGAATATATATGTTCTCAATCATGATGTTCATTTACGCTGAGTTAAAAATAATTTGCGTGCTTTTAAAACAAATAATTTTATGTTACATGCATGTGACATTGTGTCCATGTGGGGGTGTGCGAAGAGTGCTGCAAGTGGTGCTCTGCTTTAACTCCCTGTCGTGGGCGTCCCCCCCCCTCCTCTCTTTCACTCATTCAGAGCTTCAACACAACAAACATGGCTGCTGTGAGCACATACGGTCTTGTCCGGTCTTGTCTTGGACATGGACAGAGCGAAATATGGGATTATTTTGCTTACGTTACATTGCTGACAGTGACAGGGACTGACACTACATAGCCCGTCAGTAAACAATGTTTAAAAGTGCGGAGGCGAACTGGCGAAGGGAGCTGACCAAACGCCGACAAACATCCCGACTTAAAAGAGCAACAGGTTAGCGAATGTGATCGATAACCTTATTACATTCCCTCAAATAAGTTTTTTATTTTGTGACGAGCAAACATTTTTCACCGTCAGTTTGACGAGGAAATGTGCTCAGTACGAGCGACCCTCTGCCAAGTAACATTATTGAGTCATGACGCTGTTTATTTAATAGGGTGATCTGGTTGTAAAAATAAAACATTTACATCAGAAAGACATTGAAAGCAGTGATTGATAAATGAAATCCAATGTTTTTCTACAAATTGCATCATTGGGAGGTTGATTCTGGCACTCAATATTAAGGGTGGGCAATATATCGATTTTATATCAATATTGTGATATGAGACTATACATGGCAAGGCTGTCCAAACCCTTTTGAATGGGGGCCAGATTTGATAATGTGAAAATACCTGGGGGCCAGCTACTTTCTGTTGTATCTGAATTCTGTTGAATTGATACAGTACATAGAAGTTATGGCAAACTTAGTCTCGACGCCAGACCCATGAGAGTTCTTACGCTGATACACTAGGTTACTGCATGCTGCAGAGCTCTCTCTGGGTCTGGGACACTTTCCCTCAGAGGGCTGGTTATGGGAGGGAACCGTTCACTTGGCCAGTCATATGCCAGTGATGGCTTCAGTCCTCTCCAATCAGTAACGACTTTGCGATCAGACAACACGGGAGGCGCAGCCCATTTGCTCTCTCATCGGTGCTACGACCTGTCACTCATTCAATTTCAACCCGCCTTCAAAACCAGCAGTGGCTGTTAACTGGCACAGACTCACTTATGTAGTATACGGAGCGCAGCGATTCAACGTAATATTTGAGTCTGGGGAGAGACTATGGCAAACTAAGACAGATGGAATTGAATGCTTATGGGAGAGGAGAGTGACTGCTGTGAGGAAGATGTTGAAGATGATGATGGCTAAGACACATCCTTGTTTTACTCCTACTTTGACGTAGAAGGGTCAGACTGTTGTCCACTTATTTGAACGTGGGCTTGCATGCCGTCATGAAATAGCTTTAGAATGGAGAGGAATTTGGGTGGGACTACAAATCGACTGAGTAGGTCCCAGAGTAGCTTTTGATTTACTGTGTCGAATGCCTTCGAGAGATCAATGAAAGCCATATACAGGTCTTGCTTATGTTCTCTGCACTTCTCCTGGATCCAGGCAGTGGTGGCCGATACAAATTGGCACTGACCTCAAACTATCCAATCAGACAAAAGTTGACATTTTCTCGGAAACGGAAGGTCAGATCGAGATGCCTATAAAGGACTATAATATATTTTCTCACCCCAAATCCATCCATGAGTCTCTACGAGTTACAGTTGCAGAGATACGTCCGCCCTGCATGCAGGACTACAGGAGAGACATAGAGGACAGCGAAGTTGGGGGTTTAAGTCACTGATCAAACACTCGATTTCAGTGATTGCTGTCAGAATATAGAGCCATTTAACACTTATTTTAACACAAAAACATTGCTGAATGTACCTTTAATGTGATAATCTAATTTCTTACGTTCTGAAAATAAATCCTGTTTTCTAAAATTCTGTATTCAATGTTGATTTTTTTCTTTTTGTGATACGAAAGTTTTGACATCAACCAGATTTAAATTTCTACCCATGTCTAGCCAACATTGGAGGCTGATGCCTAGCCAACGTTGGAGGCTGATGTCTAGCCAACGTTGGGTTTTAATGGCAACCCCAACCAAAATTCTGTGTCTATATAACGTTGGAGGCTGATGCCTGGCCAACGTTGGAGGTTGACGTCAAAACCCCATGTTGAGTAGACATCAACCCCAACCAAAATTCTATGTCTATCCAATGTTTGAGGCTGTCTATCCAACGTTGGAGGCTGATGTCTAGCCAACGTTGGGGGCTGATGTCTGCCCAACGTTGGGATTTGATGTCAACCCGATTTTAATTTCCAACCAAAATTCTACATCTATCCAATGTTGGATGCTGATGTCTAACCAACGTCAGAGGCTGATGTCTATCCAACGTTGGAGGCTGATGTCTTGCAAACGTTAGGTTTTGACGTCAACCAGATTTTCATTCTCAACCAAAATTCTACATCTATCCAACGTTGGAGGCTGATGTCTATACAACGTTGGGGGCTGATGTCAGCCCAACGTTGGGATTTGATGTCAACCCGATTTTCATTTCCAACCAAAATTCTACATATATCCAACGTTGGATGCTGATGTCTAACCAACGTCAGAGGCTGATGTCTATCCAACGTTGGAGGCTGATGTCTTGCCAACGTTGGGTTTTGACGTCAACCAGATTTTCATTCTCAACCAAAATTCTACATCTATCCAACGTTGGAGGCTGACGTCTATACAACGTTGGGGGCTGATGTCTGCCCAACGTTGGGATTTGATGTCAACCCGATTTTCATTTCCAACCAAAATTCTACATATATCCAACGTTGGATGCTGATGTCTAACCAACATCAGAGGCTGATGTCTATCCAACGTTGGAGGCTGATGTCTTGCCAACGTTGGGTTTTGACGTCAACCAGATTTTCATTCTAAACCAAAATCCTACATCTATCCAACGTTGGAGGCTGACGTCTATACAACGTTGGGGGCTGATGTCTGCCCAACGTTGGGATTTGATGTCAACCCGATTTTCATTCCCAACCAAAATTCCACATCTATCCAATGTTGGATGCTGATGTCTAACCAACGTCAGAGGCTGATGTCTATCCAACGTTGGACGCTGATGTCTTGCCAACGTTGTGTTTTGACGTCAACCCGATTTTCATTCTCAACCAAAATCCAACGTCAGTTCAACGTTGGAGTCCAACGTCGATATGACGTTAAACTGACGTCCCGTGCCAGCTGGGTTTCCTCGCCAGCTAAAGAACCCGAAGGTCTGAGGATGCCTTTGCGACCTGCCATCATGTAGAAGCCACTGTGGAAGAAGATGGAGCACTGGGATATGTGCGGCTGGCTGGGCAAGGCACCATCAAGGTTCCCCCAATGAGTGAAATGTTAGTGTGGGGACATACTCGAATGGGCATCAATGGAGGAGATTACTGTGCCACGGTGGAGGCACTGGCAGAGACCAGCAATGTGGGCGTGGCCAAGACATTGGCGGTGGTAAGGAAAGGAAGAGTCCCTATACGTGTGTGTAATCCTCACCCCTACAGCCTGTCCATAGGTCAACACCAGAGACTGGGGAAATTGTATCGTGCTGATGTACACGGCGCCCGTGATCTAGACCTGTCTAGACCTGCCTTACTAACTGAGTTGGGCATTCGGGGACGGAGCCTGAAACTTGCGGTTAGCAACATGTCTCAGGCAGCAGAACGAGCAAGTGAATGGCTGTGGATAAGGAGGAAACATGCTAGCTGGGGAGCTCGCTAAGGTCAGATTGATTGTTTGTTGTTGGTCATGATTAACGGTCCGCATCAACAGGGCTGAATCATTGACAGTAGTGGTGTAGTTAGGGATTGTTTGTTGTTGGTCATGATTAACGGTCCGCATCAACAGGGCTGAATCATTGACGGTGGTGGTGTAGTTAGGGATTGTTTGTTGGTCATGATTAACGGTCCGCATCAACAGGGCTGAATCATTGACAGTGGTGGTGTAGTTAGGGATTGTTTGTTGTTGGTCATGATTAACGGTCCGCATCAACAGGGCTGAATCATTGACAGTGGTGGTGTAGTCAGGAATGTCATACCGAACCGACCTGGATAGCTAGGCTTAGATAGTGAGGTAATATGCAGTTGTGCGGTGGTAGCATGGAGGGGGGTGTTTCCAGGACGCTGGATTACACCGTTAAGCCTTCTTGAGGTGTCGTGGGCCTAACTTAACGAAACGTCGGTGAAGGAAGGTGCCCACTTGAAAACCCCAATGACATGCTTCATACTGCTGTTGGCTAGGGTAGGTAACTGGTGATTTGTGTCTTGTTTATTAGTTTGTTAGCTTGTTTTATTCTGGATTGGGCTTCTAAATGTGTTTTTCCTCGGATTTTGGCACAAGGGATAGTAACATCTTGTCCTGTGTATTAATTAATACTAAAGCTAGCTTAGGCTAGTGACTGTTGTGAATAGTGCAGCTGACAACTAGGGAAAGACCTAGTGACAGCATGGAAAGACAGCTGACAGGAGGGATTAGACCCCATCGGGGCTGCAATGGGTTAGCTGCTCATTGTGGCAGTAGCCAAGGCCAATAAGGCCATTGGTTACACCCAAACTTGCTACGAAACAGAATTATGAAAAAACACCCCTAGAGTCTGCGAGAGCGGGGGCGGAAGATGACTCACCTATGGTTGACACGGTTATTGACTCTGGAACGGACTTGACTATGAGTAGGGAAAACATGTCAGTGGAAGCCACTAGTTCAGATGTAGATGGAAAGAAGCGTCAGGTTTGCTTGTGTGGCTGGCAGAAGGTAACAACTTTGAGGGGCCTTAGAATCCATCAAGGCAGGAAGAGGTGCTTGGTAGAGGGAACACAGGGACCCCGCATTGATAATTATTTCTTAAGAAGTTTATCAAGTCAGTTGGGTGAAGTCCAGCGACAGGAAGTAACCCACAGCTCGCAGGACATCAGCACCCCTGATGTTGAGGCAGGTCCTAGCACAGAGGAAAGCAGAGAGGCCAGCCAGCCAAAAAGGGAGAAGATTAGTGGTCAGAAGCCTAGAGTTAAGTGGCCAGGTGCAGCGGAAAGTAAGAAGTGGGAAGATATCAATAGTGATTTGGTTAGGATGTTAGAGAAGCTTAAAGGAACTGCTGAGAGTAAGTTGGAGAAAATGGGAGATTGTATTTATGATTATGGTAAGGAAAGGTTTGGCGTCTTTGAGAAAAGGAAGAAACTAGAGGGTGAGGTAGTTAAATCTAGGCGCCAACAAGAGATAGATAGACTTATCCAGGAGAGAAGACAGCTTAAGAGGCAGTGGAGGAAAGCTACAGAGGTTGAGAAGGAAGGCATTGATTGCTTGCAGTCAGATGTGAGGGATCGGTTGGCAGTTTTAAGAAGAGCAGAGAGCATTAGGAAAAATAGGAAAAAGAAAGAGATAGCTAGAATAGCATTCTATAAGGATCCATTTAGATTTGTGAAGTCATTGTTTAGTAAGGAAAAGAATGGTAGCCTTATGGTACCTAAGCAGAAGCTTGAGGAATATTTGGAGGAGGTTCACAAAGATAGGGAAAGGTTTAGAGAGATGACAGTCCCAGCTGATATTCCACCTATTGGTGAAATAGAGAGCCAGTGTGATGATAGCCCACCAAGGTGGAAAGAAGTTCAAGAAGTAGTGAGACGTGCAAGGGCCTCTTCAGCCCCGGGTCCTAATGGAGTCCCCTACCGGCTGTATAAGAGTGCTCCAGATGTGTTGCAGTTTCTATGGAAGCTGATGAAGGTAGTCTGGAAGAAGCAGGTTATTCCTAAGGCGTGGCGTAGAGCAGGGGGAATCTTCATTCCTAAAGAAAGGGACTCGTTAGAGATAAGTCAGTTTAGACCTATCAGTCTACTTAATGTTGAAGGGAAGGTTTTCTTTAGTGTTGTGGCACAGAGGCTGTCTAGTTATCTAGAAAAGAATAGGCTAATAGATACGTCGGTGCAAAAGGCTGGAATTCCCGGCTTCTCCGGGTGCTTAGAGCACACCAGCATGATCTGGCACCAAATCCAGTCAGCTAGGCGTGAGAAGAGAGACCTGCATGTAGTATTCTTGGACCTGGCTAATGCTTTCGGGTCAGTGCCGCATAGTCTGTTATGGGAGGCCTTTGATTTCTTTAGAGTGCCAGGTAGTATAAAGAGCTTAGTTAAAGCCTACTTCTTAGATATTCAACTCTGCTTTACCACAGCAGAGTACACTACAGCTTGGCAGCAGCTGGAGATAGGCATTATGGCAGGGTGTACAATTTCCCCATTAGCTTTTACCATGGCAATGGAGATCATTATTAGGGCTTCAAAATGGGTAGTGGGTGGATAAAGGCTGCAGGGAGGGCTGCGGCTCCCTCCAATTAGGGCATACATGGATGACATGACGACTATGACGTCAACCGCTCCATGTACTAGCAGATTGTTGGATAAGTTAAATAGTAATCTGCAGTGGGCTAGAATGAAAGTGAAGCCAAGTAAGTCCAGGAGTATTTCAATCATTAAAGGGAGGGTAGTAGGTAAGACGTTTGTTATAAATGATGAGGTGGTGCCTACAGTGTTAGAGAAACCAGTCAAGAGTTTGGGAAGATGGTATGATGCAAGTCTCAGTGATAAGGGACAGTTTGAGGAGGTGAGGCAGGAAATGATTCAAGGTATTTCAAGTATAGACAAGTCAGGGCTCCCAGGAAAGTTAAAGTTGTGGTGTTTGCAGTTTGGATTGTTGCCTCGGTTGATGTGGCCACTGACAGTGTATGAGGTTCCCCTTTCAAAGGTAGAAAAGCTAGAAAGGATGATTAACTCATTCATTAGAAAATGGCTCGGAGTCCCACGCTGCCTAAGCAGTGTAGCCTTATATGGGAAAGGCATATTGGAATTGCCATTATCTAGCCTGACAGAGGAGTTCAAGTGTGCTAAGGTTAGACTGGAAATTACTCTGACTCAGTCAAAGGATCCAGTGGTTAGGAGTGTAGCGCCCACAGTTAAAACAGGGAGGAAGTGGAACCCAAAGGAGGCAGTACAGCAAGCACAGTCAGCTCTTAGACACAGGGATATCATAGGTCAGGTGCAGCATGGGCGTGGAGGCTTAGGGTTGTGCATAAGGAAACCTGTGTGGAACAAGGCATCAGTAATAGAAAAGAGGAAGATGGTAGTTGAAGAAGTACATAGGCAAGAGGAGGCAGTAAGATGTACTAAGGCAGTGTCGCAGGCAAAGCAAGGACAGTGGGTGAACTGGGAGAGTGTAGAGAAGAGAAAGTTGAAGTGGAGAGAGTTGTGGAGCATGGAGGCCAGCAGAATTAGATTTATTCTAGGGGCTACTTATGATGTGCTGCCATCTCCCCAGAACTTAAATCAGTGGTTGGGCGAGGATGGTGCCTGCCCGTTGTGTTCTAGTGTATGTACATTGAGGCATATACTGTCAGGGTGTAAGGTCAGTCTCTCCCAGGGGCGATACACCTGGCGTCACAACCAGGTGTTGAAATGTTTGGCAGCTGCAGTTGAGGAAAAGCGGCTAGAAGTAAATTCTCTAGTTGCTAGCAAAGAGACTAGACAGATCAAATTTGTACGTGAGGGAGAAAAGATTAGACCAATTAAGGTCAGGCACAAGTTAGGGCAGCTAAGTGTAGGTGGAGCCTGGGAAATGAGGGTTGACTTGAATGAACAGCTAGTCATCCCAGCATATATAGTTAGCACCCGGCTACGTCCGGACTTGTTACTGTGGTCTGAGGTAGAGAAGAGAGTTTATTTTATCGAACTCACAGTCCCGTGGGAAGATCGAGTTGAGGAGGCTTATGAGCGCAAGAAAGCTAGGTATGCTGAAATGGCAGCAGAGGCAGAGCAGCGAGGTTGGAGGGCTCGAGTGCGGCCTGTAGAGGTAGGCTGCCGTGGTTTTGTGGCAAAGTCCGTTATTGCCTTACTAACTGAGTTGGGCATTCGGGGACGGAGCCTGAAACTTGCAACATGTCTCAGGCAGCAGAACGAGCAAGTGAATGGCTGTGGATAAGGAGGAAACATGCTAGCTGGGGAGCTCGCTAAGGTCAGATTGATTGTTTGTTGTTGCTCATGATTAACGGTCCGCATCAACAGGGCTGAATCATTGACAGTAGTGGTGTAGTTAGGGATTGTTTGTTGTTGGTCATGATTAACGGTCCGCATCAACAGGGCTGAATCATTGACGGTGGTGGTGTAGTTAGGGATTGTTTGTTGGTCATGATTAACGGTCCGCATCAACAGGGCTGAATCATTGACAGTGGTGGTGTAGTTAGGGATTGTTTGTTGTTGGTCATGATTAACGGTCCGCATCAACAGGGCTGAATCATTGACAGTGGTGGTGTAGTCAGGAATGTCATACCGAACCGACCTGGATAGCTAGGCTTAGATAGTGAGGTAATATGCAGTTGTGCGGTGGTAGCATGGAGGGGGGTGTTTCCAGGACGCTGGATTACACCGTTAAGCCTTCTTGAGGTGTCGTGGGCCTAACTTAACGAAACGTCGGTGAAGGAAGGTGCCCACTTGAAAACCCCAATGACATGCTTCATACTGCTGTTGGCTAGGGTAGGTAACTGGTGATTTGTGTCTTGTTTATTAGTTTGTTAGCTTGTTAGCTTGTTTTATTCTGGATTGGGCTTCTAAATGTGTTTTTCCTCGGATTTTGGCACAAGGGATAGTAACATCTTGTCCTGTGTATTAATTAATACTGTCCTTGGGTGAAGACTGCGTCGTTGACGTGGGGCTGGTAGATGTCACCACCACCGCCAGGCAAAGTCAAGAATTGCCAAAAGAGGTGAGCGATCTGACTAATCAATCTAATTTGTCTGCACAGCAAAAGGAGGAGCTGCATGCCCTGTTGCTGAAATGGGAGAGCATGTTCGCCAGAGAAGAGGAGGATTTTGGAAGGACAGATCTGGTGAAACACAGCATCCATACAGGTGATGCAGCACCTGTCAAGGAAAGGTACCACCCCCTTCCCCCTCATGTATAAAGAAGTGAAAACCATGCTTGCATACATGTTGGCAAAAGGAGTGATCAGAGAAAGTTGCAGTCCATGGGCAGCACCTATAGTATTGGTCCGAAAGAAAGATGGCAGCTGGAGATTTTGTGTGGACTATAGAAAATTGAACGCTGTAACCCATAAAGATGCTTTTCCCTTGCCTCGGATCAAGGAGACTCTGACCAACCTGACCCGAGCCGAGTGGTTCTCCACACTCGATCTGGCCAGCGGCTACTGGCAGGTTGAGATGGACCCTCGGGACCGGGAAAAGACGGCGTTCACCACTCCCCTGGGACTGTTTGAGTTTGAATGCATGCCCTTCGGGCTTTGCAACGCCCCAGCCACTTTCCAACGCCTGATTCAAGATTCAAGATTCAAGATTCAAGATTTTTATTGTCACTCCATGGTACAAGTATCACGTGAGAAATTCTTGTGCTGTGGACTCCGTTTACGACATAGTACAAATAGGCAACAAGCAATGAGCAATAGGCAATAAGAAATAGGCATCAATAAGCAATACTAAGCAGCAATAGGCAATGCGGCAGAATAGCGATAAGACAAGTCAGTGGCATATTCATTGCACATAGGTGCACGTCATGTGCATACGTTAGACGTGTTCGGACATTTTAATTCGACGTATTTGACATACATTACAGTGCAAGTAGCATGTACCTTATTAAACATACAATTAAACATTAGGCATTGTGCATACGTTAGACGTGTTCAGACATTTTAAATTCGACGTAATTGACATACAGGTGCAAATAGCATGTACCTTGTTAGACATACAATTAAACATTAGGCATACATAATGGTAGCAGCTGCAGTACGGTACGGTACGACTACTACACTATTTGTGTATGTTAAGGAGTCTCGTGGCCTGCGGGAAGAAACTGTTCCTCAAGCGATTTGTGCGTGCTTTTGGAACCCTGTATCTCCTCCCTGAGGGTAGCAGGGAGAACAGGCTGTTGTGGGGATGGTTTGTGTCTTTGATGATCTTCAGGGACCTCCTGAGGCACCGCTGGTTATACAGTTCGTGCAGTTCTGGCAACTCGTCTCCTGTTACGTGCTGGGCCGCGCGCCTCACCCTCCGTAGCGCCCTGCGGTCCACGGTGGTACAGTTCCCGTACCAGGCGGTGAAGCAGCCAGTCAGCAGGCTTTCAATGGTGCCTCTGTAGAAGTCCCTGAGGATTTCTTTCCTTAGCCCAAACTTCTTCAGGCGCCTGAGTCCGTGTATTCGCTGTTGGGCCTTTTTGACAACAGTGGCGGTGTGGCCGGCCCAGGTCAGGTCCTGGTGGATGTTGACTCCCAGGTACTTGAAGCTGTCCACCCTTTCCACCACTGTGCCGTTGATGGTGATTGGGGGGTGTGTGCCCCCCCCTCTCCTGTAGTCCACAATGATCTCCTTGGTCTTGGAGACGTTCAGAGAGAGGTGGTTGTCCTGGCACCATTGTTCCAGGACCCTCACCTCCTCTCTGTAGGCCGTCTCGTCGCCCCCCGAGATCAGCCCCACGACTGCTGTGTCGTCTGCAAACTTCACGATGGTGTTTGAAGTTTGAGTCGCCACGCAGTCGTGGGTGTAGAGGTCGTACCAGAAGGGGCTGGAGACGCAACAGTGCCTAAGCAGACAGGTGACCGACTCCTTACTAGTATATTTGGATGATATCATTATTTACTCGCCTGACTTCTCTTCTCATCTACAGCACCTAGACAAAGTGTTTGGGCGACTCCAGCAACACGGCCTGAAAGTGCGAATGGACAAATGTAAACTGCTCCAGCAGGAAGTGAAGTTCTTGGGTCATGTGGTGGATTGTAATGGGGTAAGACCAGACCCAGACAAGATTGCTGCAGTCTTAGCATGGCCCGCCCCATCCACTGTAGGCAAGGTGAGGGCCTTCTTAGGGCTGGCCGGCTACTACAGGCGCTTCGTGCCTGAGTTTGCGAAGGTCGCCCGCCCCCTTAATGCACTGTTGACAGGCATCCCAGTCGACAGAAAAACCAGGCCGTGGAAGGTAAAATGGTCCCCAGAATGCGAACAATCCTTTGGTGCATTGAAAACGGCACTGACAACCGCACCCGTGTTGGCCTATGCCGACTATAACCATCCCTTCATTGTTTACACATACGCCAGTAACCTGGGCCTTGGAGCAGTCCTGGCCCAAGTCCAAGAAGGGCGAGAGCGAGTAGCCTATGCAAGCCGTAGCTTGCATCCAACTGAGCGGAACGATGCAAACTATAGTTCCTTCAAATTGGAACTCCTGGGTCTTAAGTGCATGGGCGGTGACTGAAAAATTCAAGGATTATCTGACCGGGGCTCACTTCACCATTTATACTGATAACAACCCAGTTGCTCACCTGCAAACTGCCCGCTTAGGTGCGGTAGAACAACGTTGGGTGGCCCAGTTGGCCTCCTTTGATTATGAAGTGAAATATCGGTCTGGTAAAAGCAATGTGAATGCTGATGCCCTGTCTAGGTGCCCAGTCCCTGTTGGGCCTCCTGGGGTCCCTGGACTGATCAGCGTGGCTTCCGTTGAACTGACCCCCAGTGGAGGAGAAGATTGGGTCAGCAGTGAATGGGAGGAGGCGCAGGCTGGCGATCCCGACGTCCAACCTGTCAAGAGGTATGTTGAGAGGCAAACACACCCTGGTAAACCAGAGCGTTTGGCAATGCCGCACAGAGCCCAGAGACTGTTGAAACAGTGGAAAAGTGAGAAATAAGGTCTTGTCTCAAAAAGTAACTGACCCCCACACTCTCGAGGAACACTTCCAGATTGTGTGTCCGAGCTCCAGGTGCAGAGATGTCTGGAGAGAAACCCATGAGGCTGCAGCACATGCCGGTGTGGACCGCACCCTTGTCCGGATTCGCCATCGCTTTTACTGGCCAGACATGGAGGGAGAGGTACGTCAATTCCAGCAGCGTTGCCTGCAGCCTACAGAGGGAGAAAATAAAGCCCAAAGCCCCATTAAACCCTATTGCTGTCTCCTACCCATTAGAAATTGTGGGGCTAGACTTCCTGTCGCTAGGCCGACCTACAGACACATACCAGAACATTCTTGTTGCCACTGACTTGTTTACTCGTTTTTCCTGGGCTATTCCCACCCGTGATCAAACCGCTCAGACTACAGTAAGGGCATTGTGGACCCATGTAATAAGGCCCGGTTTCATTCTGACCGTGGCCCCAATTTTGAGTCTGCCCTGATGAAGCAGTTGTGTGACACCTATGGTATAACTAAGAGTCGAACCACGCCCTACCATCCTGAAGGGAATGGTAGTGCCGAACGTTTTAACCAATCTCTCTTAAATATGCTCCGCTCCTTAGAGATAGAGAAGCAACATCGTTGGCCTGAATACCTGCCTGAGCTAGTGCATGCCTATAATAATACTCCCCATTCTGTGACTTGCTACACTCCCTCTTGTCTTATGTTTGGGCGTCATCTGCGACTCCCAGTAGACATAGGGTTAGGTGTGGGCCCCCAACAGTCTAGACATGACCTTGGTAGCTGGGTGATAGACCACCAACGGCGATTGTCAACATCTTATAGCAGGCGCGCGGGAAGCTATCTCCCACGAGGGGGTCTGAAGCATATACTCGGACTTGCGCGGCGCCGAGCACTTTGCGCGTGCACGTGTGAGGTGCGTGCGCGTGCACGTGCGAGGTGCGAGCACACGCAAAGTGCGCTGCGCGGCGCGGCCTTGTGCGAGCATGCTGCGTGAAGTTGGCACTTGTAGCCTAATGCACATTGTCTTAAAACTTGAATGGAATCAGGGGTGCCGATTTCTGTCTGTGCCAGTGCGTGCCCATGCTTGCGCATGCCCGTCGCCCAACCCATCCCCCGATAAAGCGATAAAGCTGTAGTGACGCAAACGCACCATAGGAGATTTAACAGCGACCTACACACACACACACACACACACACACACTTCACACACCACTTCAGTTCGACAGAATAGAACAAGCGACCGAAGCATGCTGTAAACCACACTCATCTCAGCAACATAGAACATGAACAGCGTCAGCATCAGCGACCGACCCACACAGACACATTGATTGAGACATCAAAAGTTTTAACCAACATTATAACATACACCACTACACCTCACCTGGAACTGGAAGTCGTAGGCTACTCGTCACGGTTGCACTGGTGGTGGTGGAAAACGCACTAGGTTTTGTGATCAAAAATCTCCTCATTTTGTTTTGGCTACTTGTGTTGAGATGTGTCAGTCTGTCACTCTCTCTCTGATACCGCTCAATGCACAAGTGTGTTTACTCACTACGTCAGCAGGGTCACATAGAGTGCACTGACTCATGCAGCCAATCAGATTGGGCTATGTTTTGATCAACTCGTTTTGTAACCCGGGGCCGCCAGCGGGCCTCGGGTGGGTGGAGTTTGCTATCAAATCAATGTAAAGAGACTCGACCCCGCCCAGCCACAGCCTAGAGCCCAGAGCAGAGCACCCACGGGGAAATGAGGGGAGAGAGAGAGAGAGAGATGCCTGTGACAGTCACTGAAGTTTCGCCAAATGAGGGTGGGGCTGCTGGGGGGGGCTGGGGGGGGGGCTGCGTCAGGAAGGTGCAGGGGCTGAGGCCGCCACCAGGGGGGGCTGCAGCCCCGGCAGCTCCCCACTTCCAGCGCGGTTGTCTTATAGTCTGACTGGACAGAGGACAGCAAATGCAGCCTCTCAACACAAACGCCGCCATGATTGAAAAGCGAACGCCTTGCCTTTATTACCTGGGGAACGAGTGTGGGTACAGGATAGAAATAGACAAGGAAGAGGAAAGCTGTGTCCTTGGTGGGATCCCAAACCCTATGTGGTTCTGGGATCAGTGGGTGATACGGGGGTGGTGTATCGTGTGCAGCCCGAGAAGGGTGGTCGAGAACAGACTATCCACAGAAATGCTCTTAACTCATTCACCGCCAATGACGTCTTTGACGTGTTATCAGAAATAGCCCTCCCCGCCAATGACGTGTTTGACGTGTTTTTGTTTTTATGAGTGCAGCGCATAGTTGAAACACTTACCCAGCCTGTGACATAGTTTCGGGTCCCTAACCTCAAAGTGAAGCCGACAGCACGTTATCAAACACATACCGCAGCTGTTGTTTGAAATTAGGAAGAAGGTGGAAAGGAGGACAAACGCGCTTCCTTGTTGCAGAGGAGAAACGCCATTGAAATGCCCCCTCGCCGCGCTGCAGAGCTGATCGACTTGCCATAGCAGAGCAGCGGACATCGAAACCGTGGTAGTCAAACCCGTGACCAACATGATCGATCCTGGTCCCTGGACCCCGTTCCTATGTGCCAGCCTTGCTGCAGGGCGAACCTGGATTGCCTAGTCAAACCCGTGACGAACATGATCGATCCGGTTCCAGCAGCGCCTGGTCCCAAAGCCTGTGTCGTGTAGCAGCATTCGTTCCAGCGAGAGGAGGGAAACGAGCAGCAGGCAAAACGCTGATGGGGAAGGAGGGGGAAGGAGGTGGGATCTAGCAGCAGCTGTGGAGAGAACTCTCTCTCTGTGTGTGTGTGTGTGTGTGTGTGTGTGTGTGTGTGTGTGTGTGTGTGTGCGTGTGTGTGTGTGTGTGTGTCTGTGTCTGTGTCTGTGTGTGTCTGTCTGTCTGTCTGTCTGTCTGTCTGTCTGTCTGTCTGTGTGTCTGTCTGTACACTCACTCACACTGAGCAAACTGTATTGTTGAATGTAAAAAAAGCACTTCATATATATATATATATATATATATATATATATATATATATTTTTTTTTTTGTCATTTGTGTCATAATGAATAATATTTACATGTCTGATGTCAATACAGTTCAAAATAAAAGAATTGAGAGCGAGTTCTGCCTGATATTGTGTGCTGTGTACATAAATGCCATTTTCTGCAATTTCTTTTCTCAAAAAGACCTTTTGGGTGAAAACAGGGTGTATATAAATGGCTATAAGTAGAGTACAGAACATGCTAAAAGCTCACTTCTTTTTTTCCTGGTGAACCCAGAGACGTACATCTTCATTTTGAGGTATTGCAAATCACTCTGGTGCTAATAGATAATTTACTGTGGGTCTTGAAAGATGACCAACAATTATGAAAATCTTTGGCCTGTGCTAAATATTGGCAGTCCTAAACTGGCCCTGAATGAGTTAAGGTGTGCACGGCGGCCCCGGTGGAACCCCCTCTTCAAACTAATGACTCTGTTACAGAAACCCAAGAGCTCTCAGGGCCTTTCTTTTATGGGTTCCCACCCACAGAGCAGCCTGGGCCTCTACCAGGTGTGGAACCTGATGGACTTCCTCGGCATTCAGCCAGAACGAACCTGGGCCAACCGCCTGGCCGATACAGAGACTGATGTCGTGTGGCAAGGGACTGCCAACAGAAAAGTGTGGGGGGATGTGAGCCGGGCAGTGAGACAAGTGTTTTGTATTTCTTTATTTCCTTTGCAGTGCTGTACTTACAAGCATGTGTACGTTTTGTTTGCAGTGTTTAATTATTTTTGGGTTGTTGTGTTGTGTTTCCTTTTGAATTTATGCATGCTCTTATTGTCTAGACTTGGTTTTTTGTTAATTGTCTCAAGCTTGACCATGGCTACACACCTGTTGCCCATTTGGCATCAATCATTTTAGCTGCTGCATTTTAACTCTGTCTTTTATTTTTTTAGATTTAGATAGTCACTGTTTTTGTATTTTAATATTTTAGACATTAAACATTGTTACTCCTTCCTTGGCACTGTGTTCTTGTCCACCTTTTTTTATACACCACTGGTTTTAACTGCTCTCCACCCGATAGAACGAACCTGTTTTAATATTTGTTTGGGTCGATTAATAGTGACTTTTCCCCCTGTACCTTATACCCTGTCACCCTTATCTCATCCAAATGTTAGTGTTATTTGAAAGAGTCCTAGGCTCTTGTTTTAAACCTAGGTGGCGTTGTCGGTTTTCAATATAAGAGTACTCGCCTAGTAGCCCCGCCATGGGCGTCAGTTACACCTGTTTATTCTCCTATATCTTTAACTGTACGCACATTTTTGCTTTTGTTTTTGTTTTCATTTTACGCTTTGGCAATGTATACGTATGTTTCTCATGCCAATAAAGCCCCTTTGAATTGAATTGAGAGAGTGAGACAGAGGGAGTGAGAGAGGGAAGGAGTGAGAGTGAGAGAGAGTGAGAGAGAGGGAAGGAGTGAGAGAGTGAGAGGGAGGGAAGGAGTGAGTGTGAGAGAGGAGTGAGAGAGAGAGGGAAGGAGTGAGTGTGGGAGGGAGGTAGTGAGAGAGAGTGAGAGAGGGAAGGAGTGAGTGTGAGAGAGGGAGAGAGAGGGAAGGAGTGAGTGTGAGAGAGGGAGAGAGTGAGGGAGAGAGAGTGAGAGATAGGAAAGGAGTGAGTGTGAGAGAGGGAAGGAGTGAGTGTGAGAGAGAGGGAGGGAGTGAGTGTGTGTGTGTGTGTGTGAGTGTGTGAGTGTGTGAAACATTATAGATCACTGTGTGGTGAAGAGTTATGGGAGCTGTGTATATGCAGCAACCCAGAGTCCACACACACACACACATGCGCGCACACACACACGCACACGCACACACACACAGACACACATGCACACGTGTGCCATTGATGGTGTTACCTAAGCAGCTGATCTGCAGGCTGTCAGACGAAGCGTAAAACTCTGTGTCGAAACACTCCCTCAGTGTAGATCCAGACTGAAGACAGTAAGAATTGAATATCCATACAGATCTTACTGAGGAAGCCTTTCTCCTTTCTATGTAAACAGCAGAGCCACAGTCTAGCTGTCTGCACACTACAGCTGCTAACTTCAGGGTCCAGTCATACCACCAGTCACCCACTGGTCTCCACTGGCCTCCATGTTTTATCATCTCTAGTTCACCAGCACAGCGTCTGGCTCCTCCCACCAACCTGAAATCTGAACAGAGACAAGAGAGTCATTAGTAAAAGAAGTAAAGTCACTTTGAATTAGGGCTGGAACAGATCACAAAACTCACAGTTCAGATTGTATCAAGCTATTGAGTCACAGATCAGATCATTTTTCAGTTCAGTAAAAATAATAATAAAAAATGTGATACTTTGGCTCTTTTATCTTTGTTGAAAAAACATTCAAATATAAAAACAGTGCATGCATGTGGTCAGCATGGTGGTACACAAATAAAACAAGAATATGAAATTATATAAACATTATAATTACTTTACTCCATTAGGGCCTGTGTCCACCTAGCGTATTTTTCCGACTGTTAAACGCTGGGAGTGCGCTGGGGAGCGCTGATCAATATACAAGGAAGCAGTCTGAAACTAACGTTAGTTCAGTGCGGTAGTAGCTTGATAGCTAACAGCTAGCAAGCTAACAACACAGGTAGGTTACGTATTAAAAGCAGTAAGCACAACACTCACCAGAAATATTAAGTGTCTAGCCAATCTGCTCCCACAATTGAGCCTTTCTGTCTCTGTTGCGATAGTTTCTCCATATGATTAGTTGCCAGAAATGGAGCACCCGACACCAGCGTCTTTCTGAAAAGTTAAATTATTTTCAGCTGGAAGCGTTGGGGTTGGGCGCACAAAATGCCGGAGCGCTGTGAAAATAGACGCTGGGCACAGCACACTTTCTCTAGACGTCCGTGTGCGCCCGCATACGCTCTCCCCCCATTGGAAACAACAGAAAAAAGACGCTGGACCTGAGGAAAAGACGCTAGGTGGACACAGGCCCTTAGAGTGTTTTTATGGGTCAAAACTGAAGCCACTTTTTCAAAACTCTTCATACAGTCTGCATTACCAACATGCATCTTCATCATCTCACCTCCAAAACTCACTCAAGACACACTTCATACATGTCTCACAATAATATCATTCAACCATAAACATTGTTCTCACTGAGAAAGCACATGCACGCACGCACGCACGCACACACACACACACACACACACACACACACACACACACACACACACACACACACACACAGCATATAGTGCCTATATCGAGTCAGTCATTTCCTTTTCCATTGCCTGTTGGTATGGTAACCTGTGTATTAAGGATAAGAATTCCCTCGGAAAAATTGTGAAGGTGGCATCTAAAGTAGCCGGTATCCATCTGGACAGCCTCGACCATGTCTTTAACAGACAAGTACTTAAGAAGGCTTTGTCCATCCGTTCAGATGCAGCCCACCCTCTAAGCTCGGAGTACAGGCTCCTTCCTTCAGGTCGTCGACTGTGTGCCCCACGGGCCACAAAAAATAGGCACAAGTTCTCCTTTGTCCCTGTCTCCATTCGAGCATTGAACGCTGCTGAGGGAAGGCAGTGATGGTTTAGTGTTTTATTATCATTTTTTACTTTCAGCCTCCGCCGCTGTTTGTATTGTTTTATTGCTTCTATTGATTTTATGGTTTCTATTATTTTATTGTTTTTAACTATTGATTTATCTTTCCTTACTTTGTGCACTTTACTGGCCATCCGTGCACTTTATTCTACTACCTCACTTTACCGGTCGCTGCGTGTCTGCACTTTACTGATCGCTGTGCACTTTACGGATCGCTGTGCACCTTACTGATCGCTGGGCACTTTACGGATCGCTGTGCACTTTACCGATCGCTGTGCACTTTACCGATCGCTGTGCACTTTACCGATCGCTGTGCACTTTACCGATTGCTGTGCACTTTAATGCTACCTTGCACATTATCGGTCATTGTGTGCCACAAACAAGGTCCTTGATGTTTATTTAGCCTTTTATTTATTTTAACTATAGGCATGTAACATTTAACATGCTACTTGTGTTGTTTCTTGTCAATGTTCTTATTTGTATGTCTATATGCTGCAACTCAATTTGCCCTTTGGGACACTAATAAACTTGAACTTGAACTTGAACTTGAACTTGAACAGCTCCTCTCTTATACCTGAGCAGGTGAGTCTAACAGCTTTGCCAGGTGAGCAGGTGTTCCTAGCTGAGCCTGAGCTTCCACAGTCCAGGAGAACAGACTCATTGCCTTCACACTGGAACTCTTTACTCCACATTGCATCTTTACTCTCCCAGTCTCCATAGAGCGCCCCCTGGAGGACTGAAGGAGCCCCACAGTCAAGCTCCCTACAGACCACCTCTGCATCCTGCTGGTCAAAATCAGCTTCACATACTGAGGACCACGACTGGTTAGACTTCACCTCAAGTCTGCCTGAGCACAGACTAGAACCATTCACCAGCGTGACAGACTCTGGAGGGAGAGGGAAAGGGAGAGAGGGAGAGAGAGAGAGAGAGAGAGAAAGAGAGAGAGAGAGAGAGAGAGACACGCAAAGAGAGTTTGAGTTACACTGGAAACTGAAAATCAAGACAGAAAGAGTCAAAACGGCCCCAAGAAAAGTAAACAGAGAAGTCAAGTCAGCACGTTGAAGAGAGGCCTGAGCCTCACACAGAGAGGGAGAGAGAGAGAGAGAGAGCGAGAGAGGGAGAGAGAGAGAGAGTGTGAGAGAGAGTGAGGGGGGGCGAGAGAGAGAGCAATTTTAAGAAATTACAAAAACATTATAGATCACTGTGTGGTGAAGAGTTATGGGAGCTGAGTATGCAGCAATCAGAATCAGAATCACTTTTATTACCACAGTATATGAGGAATTTGTCTTAGTGTCTGTATGCAGCGTAGCGGTCACATACAGAGATAAGAAGTAGGAAGATAACTAAAGACAATCGCAAAGTTGCAAGTGCAATCAAATCGAATCAAATCGAGTCAATATATACAATATGTACATGAGTGGTGAAGTGTTCTGTGGATGATAAATATGAATTTACGTTGGATTTACATGAGATTTACAGACTGAGTTAAATAAACGTTAAATAGGCAGTGGATTTACATGGATTTACAGTCAGAGTTAAATGAGAGTTTACATTGAATGTACATGCAATTTACAGGCTAAGTTAAATAGGCATTAATGTGCAGGGAATTTACATGAATTTACAGTCCCAGTTAGACAGGCATTAAATTAGATACAGTATGAGTTCCAGTTTTATGGGGGGGTGGGGGTGTGTGGGGGGTTCAGTTGAGTTTAGGAGGACGTAGTGAGTTTGTGTGTGTGTGTGTGTGGGGGGGGGGGGGTTGTTGGTGAGGCCCTTGGCGGAAGGGGTTTCCGGGTCTTGTTGGTGAGGCTGATGGCGGTTGGGAAGAAGCTGGTCTTGTGGTGGGTGGTTCTGGTCTTGGCAGACCTCAGTCTCTTGCCGTGGGGGAGTGTCTTAAAGAGTTTGTGGCCAGGGTGGGAGGGGTCAGCCATGATCTGTCGACCGCTTCAGTGTCCTGGCTGCATGCAGGTCCTGGAGGGATGGCAGGTTGCATCCGATTATCCTCTCAGCGCAGCGGATGATGCGCTGAAGTCTGTTGATGTCTTTTAGAGTGGCAGCAGCATACCAGACGGTGATGGAGGAGGTGATGATGGACTCAACGATGGAGGTGTAGAAGTCCACCATCGTGGCCTTTGGCACTTTGAATTTCTTCAGCTGCCGCACAAAGTACATCCTCTGCTGTGCCTTCTTGGTGACAGCTCTGATGTTCAGCTCCCATTTTAGGTCCTGGCTGATGATGGTCCCCAGGAAGCGGAAGGACTCCACAGTGTTGACTGGGGAGTCACCCAGGGTGATGGGGGAAGGTGGGGCTTTGTGCTTCCTGTAATCCACAATCAGCTCCATTGTTTTTTGAGCATTTAACACCAGGTTGATTTGAGTGCACCAAGTCACCAGATGGTCAACTTCCTGTCTGTATCCCGCCTCATCTCCGTCTGCGATGAGCCCTATGAGGGTGGTATCGTCTGCGAACTTCAGGAGCTTGACGGACTGGTGACTGGAGTTGCAGCTGTTGGTGTACAGACCAAAGAAGTAGGGAGAGAGGACAACGCCCTGGGCAGCGCCGGGGCTGATGGACCGAAAGTCAGTGATGTGCTTACCCAGCCTCACGTGCTGCTTCCTGTCAGTCAGGAAGTCTGTGGTCCATCTGCAGATGGGGTCGGGCACGCCCAGCTGGGAGAGTTGCTCCTGTAGCAGGGCTGGGAGGATCGTGTCAAACGCCGAGCTGAAGTCTACGAACAGGATCCTGGCATAGGTTCCTGCATTGTCCAGGTGTGTGAGGATGTGGTGGAGGGCCATGTTTATTGCATCGTCTACAGACCTGTTGGCTCTGTAGGCAAACTGTAGGGGGTCCAGGAGTGGGTCTGTGATGGATTTGAGGTAGGACAGGACAAGGCGCTCAAAGGACTTCATGACCACAGAGGTCAGGGCGATGGGTCTGTAGTCTTTGAGTGCAGAGGGCCTTGCCTTTTTAGGGAGAGGGATTATGGTCGAGGTTTTGAAGCATGCTGGTACGTGGCAGGCCTCCAGTGAGGAGTTAAAAATGTCTGTGAATACTGGAGCCAGCTGGTCAGCACAGTGCTTCAGGGCAGAGGGTGATACTGCGTCAGGACCAGCCGGTTTCCTGGTCTTTAGCCTTTTGAAGACGGTGTTTACCTCTGATTCCATTATAGCCGTTTTCCCACATGCGCTTTTTACCGCTAAATGACAGGAAAGCGGTCTAATGCCTTGGAGTGTGAAAGTTGTTTTCCGGTATAAGCGCGACCCCGTCATCGTGGACTTTTCACCAGTTTCGAGCCAGTCAGAAGAGCGGTATGCCGCGATAAGGGACACAAGTGTGAAATGGGTCCAGTCATTTGCCGGTCCTTCTCTCATGGGCGAGGTGTACACACGTTGCTTAACATTCACTTCCAGCGTGCATCATCTAATCATTCGCGCACATCAAAGCAAACTACTTCCACATTTTGCTTCGTGCATTTGCGCTGCTTCATGTGTGGGCGTGCTCCCCCCCCCCTCTCTCTGCTCGCACTCTGGCCAGTCCTTCAGTCCAGCCCGACAGGGACACAGACACCGAAAATGGCAAAGGCTTGTTCGAGTCTTGCAAGCCGCCCAACGCTTGTAAGCAGATGCATGAAGCAAAATGTGGAAGTATTTTGCTTACGTTGCTGACAGCGAAGGCAAGCCCGGACACATCAAACGAAGCCAGTCTGTAAAAAGTGCTTCAACGCGACGCAGGTGAACGGATAAACATGAACCAGCCAGGCTATTTCTCTCAGACAGGGATACCTACTTCTTCAAAGATTTCAGTTCAAAGCCTGGTTAGCGAATGTGAAGGATACAACTTACATGCCCACACACACACACACACACATTCACTGCCAACAGTTTTTTCAATACAGTAGGTAGCTTCTGCCAAGGGTTTTTTTGAGGATTCTGGCTCATCTTTCAAGAGCCGAGGATTATTTTCTGCTAGGACTTTGTGAACACAAAATATCTCAAAAGAACTAATAGAATGTGTGCTTTCTCTGTCTAAAATAGTTAGTTTTGATCATGTTCTGTTATGTAGGCATTAGCAGTTGAATACAGCATGGTTTCAGCGTCTGAGAAGGAAAGCTGAGAAAAATGCATTTTTGTGAAATTCGATAGAACAGGCAGAACAGTCACTTTAACCATTTATTTTTGGCATCAGTGAGACATCAGACATCTAAACACAATAGTTCTGAACAGTAATTTCCTCCATAACAGCACCCTCACCCCCCTCTCCTTCAAACTCCTCCCTCTGTGGGTGTGTCTCTGGTGGCTGCAGCGTGTGTCACAAGCAAGTCTCTGCTGCCTGTCTGTGCTGCTGCCTGGCGGCCCCTCGTCGGGCGAGGCTGGATCGGGCTCGTTTGTTTCTTGGGGTTTCGGTTGAGAGCTGGGATGAAGCTGCGTGCGATTCTGGGCTTTATGCTGCGTGTTTCAAAGTGTGTTGCACCCAGAGTCTATTTTTGGAATCCCCCACCGTTGTGCGCCAGCGCGAAAGCGTTTTCGCCAAACCATTCTATGAGAATGGTTTCCTCACGCTTTTTCCTGCTGTTTTTGCTCGGCTTTCTCTAGTCTGGAGAGCACTGTCGCCACTTAGTGGGTCGGTAAAATAGGTTATACACATTCAATAGCTCCCATATTTTTATAGGTGATGTAAAAGGGTTTGATCCACGTCCCACCGTCAATTTTTTTTTTTTGACGAGTTAACTTGTCGACGGCAGTGAACGTGTTAAGTCAAACGAGTGTGATTTAGTGTGTGACAAGCAAACTTATTTCACCATCAGAGTTTTGCCAACCCCCAAAATAAGCTCCCCCCTCCCCCCAACATACAGGCTATTTGACGACTATATTCACACATGCAGCGCTCAGGTGTGAAGGGAAATGTCCGATATTGACTTAGAGGTAATTTTCCAGTACGCATGTGTGAAAACGGCTTATGTGTAGAGGTGGCGGTGGGGGAAAGGGGGCAGCAGGCAGGCTAGGTCCAGAGGCTCCTGCTCTGTGGTTGGAGGGGGGTGAGGGGGGGTTGGGGTGCCAGAGGAGTGGGTGGGGGAGGAGGTGGGAGGGGGAGAGGACTTGGTAGAGGGGGGGTGGGGGTGGGATTTGGTGGAGGGGGAGTAGTGAGGGGGGTCTGGTGGAGTTGAGGTGAGGGGGGGGTTGGGGGGGGTCTGGTGGAGTTGAGGTGAGGAGGGGGTGGGGTGGTCTGGTGGAGTTGAGGTGAGGAGGGGGTGGTGGGGGGGGATCTGGTGGATTTGAGGTGAGCTGCGGGGGTTGGGGCTGGGGTGATTGTCGAAGTGACAATAGAAGTCGTTGAGTCTGTTTGCTAGGTGGGGGTCGTCTGTTGCTGATGGGGCAGAGGGCTTGTAGTGGTGATCTCTTTAAGGCCTTTCCATAAAGAGGCAGGGTCTTTGTTTGAGGCTTGTTGGTGGAGCCGCTCTGAGTACTGCTGTTTAGCAGCTCGCACTGCCTTGCTGAATCTGTATTTACATTCTTTAAAATGCTGCTTGTCTCCACTCTTGAATGCTTCCTGCTTTACCTCTCTCAGCCTCCTGAGTTCAGCTGTGAACCAACATTTGTTGTTATTGTAACTCACAGTGGTGCGAGTGGGAATTCAGCTGTCCTCACAGAAGCTGATGTATGATGTGACTGTGTCTGTGTATTCATCAAGACTGTCTGTTGCAGCTTTGAATAAATCCCAATTTGTGGAGTCCAGACATGACCGCAAATCCTCTATAGCTTCACTAGACCACTTTTTTGAAATCCTCTTCACAGGTTTGGCAACTTTTAGCTGCTGCCTGTATGTGGGAATGAGGTGAATGCTGCTATATAAATCCAGTCAATTATTATTATTATTCCTGCACTGACTATCTGCACCGTGCTGATCTCTGTACATAGACGTACTGTAGAATATACAAACAGAACAGACACAGAGTATCCTGCTGCAGGAAGGAGTCCAGAAGTAACACTAACGTGTAAAAGTCAATGGGATTTTTGTATTGGGGATTTAGGTTCAATGCCTGAAATCAGGTCTGCGGTTCACAAAAGTTTATGAAACAGTAAAGTTTGTGTTCAGCAAGATGATCTTCACAAACGAGGACGACTTTGATGACTTTTGAAGCACAAATGCATTTTCTTTACGTGGTTTTCAGAAAACACTTCAAAAGGGACTTCTGGGGTAAATCTACTAAAAGAGAACAAAAGGCCAGCACTCAAAAAATGTCCTTTAGGTTATTTTAATACTTAGCTTGTGCAGTTGCTGCTGTACAAGCTAAGTATTAAAATAACCTAAAGGACCTTTTTGAGTGCTGGCCTTTTGTTCTCTTTTGTACGTTTCTACCTTGACTGACTTCAATTTTGAAGTGTGCTCGCTACTGCTGTTGTTTTAAATCTACTAAAATACATCATCCCTGTGGCACTCTATTTACATGCATGTTCACACACTTCTCTTCCTGTAGGAGGCCATTGTCCTGCATAACTTTCAGTTCAATGTAAACCACTCAGTGTCACTGTGACAGAGGAAGCAAGAGACTGGAAACATTACTGTCATAGTTGATGTCATTGATGTTGTTACCTGAGCAGCTGATCTGCAGGCTGAGAGATGAAAAGTAAGCCTGTGTTTCTAAACACTCCCTCAGTGTAGAGCCAGACTGAAGACAGAAATATCTGATGCCCCATACAGATCTCTCTGAGGAAGCCTTTCTCCTTTCTGTGTAAACAGCAGAACCACAGTCCAGCTCTCTGCACACTACAGCTGCTGACTTCAGGGTCCAGCCAGACAACCCATCATACACTGGTCTCCAGACTCCATGTTGTTTCATATGCAGTTCACCAGCACAGCTGCTGGCTCCTCCCACCAACCTGACATCATCAAGCTCTGAACAGAGACAAGAGAGTCATTAGTAAAATAAGTAAAGTCACTTTGAATTACGGCTGCAACAGATCACAAAACTCACAGATCAGATCATTTTTTCAGTTCAGTAAAAATAATAATAAAAAATGTGATACTTTGGCTCTTTTATCTTTGTTGAAAAAACATTAAAATATAAAAACAGTGCATGCATGTGGTCAGCATGGTGGTACACAAATAAAACAAGAATATTACATTAAATAAACATTATAATCACGTACTCAAAAAACAGAGTTGGGATAAATAAACTCCATTAGAGTGGTTTTATCGGTCAAAACTGAAGCCACTTTTTCAAAACTCTTCATACAGTCTGCATTACCAACATGCATCTTCATCATCTCACCTCCAAAACTCACTCAAACCACCAACACACTTCATACATGTCTCACAATAAGCTCATTCAACCATAAACATTGTTCTCACTGAGAGAAAAACACACACACACACACACACACACACACACACACACACAGACACCTCGTCTTCTACCTGAGCAGGTGAGTCCAACAGCTTTGCCAGGTGAGCAGGTGTTTCTAGCTGAGCCTGAGCTTCCACAGTCCAGGAGAACAGACTCACTGCCTTCACACTGGAACTCTTTCGTCCACATTGGAGCCTCCCCGTCTCCATAGAGCGCCCCCTGGAGGACTGAAGGAGCCCCACAGCCAAGCTCCCTACAGACCACCTCTGCATCCTGCTGGTCAAAATCAGCTTCACATACTGAGGACCACGACTGGTTAGACTTCACCTCCAGTCTGCCTGTGCAAAGACTAGTACTATTCACCAGCCTCACAGTCTCTGGATGGAGAGAGAGAGAGAGTGAGAGAGAATGAGACAGAGAGAAAGATGGGATGAGAGAGAGAGAAAGGAGGCAGACAGAGAGACACACAGAAGGATGTCAATCATCTGTCATGTCGTGGATCACTCAGGTGGGTGCTACACATCGGTGGTGGATGAGTTGACTCCTCCTCCCCTGATATGTGAAACACTTTGATATCTAGAAAGGTGCTATATAAATCCAGTCAATTATTATTATTCCTGCACTGACTATCTGCACCTTGCTGATCTCTGTACATAGACGTAGTGTAGAATATACAAACAGAACAGACACAGAGTAGCCTGCTGCAGGAAGGAGTCCAGAAGTAACACTAACGTGTAAAAGTCAATGGGATTTTTGTATTGGGGATTTAGGTTCAATGCCTGAAATCAGGTCTGTGGTTCACAAAAGTTTATGAAACAGTAAAGTTTGTGTTCAGCAAGATGATCTTCACAAACGAGGACGACTTTGATGACTTTTGAAGCACAAATGCATTTTATTTCCGTGGTTTTCAGAAAACACTTCAAAAGGGACTTCCGGGGTAAATCTACTAAAAGAGAACAAAAGGCCAGCACTCAAAAAATGTCCTTTAGGTTGTGGCAACCTAGACTTGTCCCCGGACCATACGTTTCACAACGATACAGACACACCCCCGGATACACCCATCTACCTACAGATTTGTTCCCGTTCGCACCACTATTCAACTCCCTTCCGCATATGTTCATTCAGTTTTTCTTCTGAGAGGAGGAAGGAGGAAAAAGCGAGAGGTGCGTCGTCGCCGTAGCAGCATGCTCAGATGGGACATCAAACAAAAAGTAAGGTTGTTTAAAGTAAACTGGGTCACACTGTTTATCCACCTGACACTGAAGCCGTACTCCGTGCCTTCAACAAACTCTTGTTTTCTCCCAAATCGCTCCATTGCCTCTCTGTTTGGATGCTCTCCTTTCAGCTGTCTCGCTGTTAACCCAAGCCACTTAAGCCAGCGTCACTCATGCACAATATATATACTGGAACTGAGTTTGTTGGGTGTGGTGTGAAATTATTTGAGTGTTTCTGTGTTTGCATTTAATGTATTTGTTCTTGCTGGGTTGAACTCTGTTCATTCAATGTGGAGGGTGTACATGTTGATTTGTGTCCACCTTTGTGAGGTTTGGTAAGACTACAAATGACACAACCCTGACTTAACTCTTAAATGCTAGGAGAGAGACCTGGCTGGCACCCCTAACAAAATAATACAGAATAAAGAAGGAAGGATAAGTCTGAAAGTCAAACCGTCACAAGGTTATTTTAATACTTAGCTTGTACAGCTGCTGCTGTACAAGCTAAGTATTAAATAGGTTATTTTAATACTTAGCTTGTACAGTTGCTGCTGTACAAGTTAGTATTAAAATAACCTAAAGGACCTTTTTGAGTGCTGGCCTTTTGTTCTCTTTTGTACGTTTCTACCTTGACTGACTTCAATTTTGAAGTGTGCTCGCTACTGCTGTTATTTTAAATCTACTAAAATACATCATCCCTGTGGCACTCTATTTACATGCATGTTCACACACTTCTCTTCCTGCAGGAGGCCATTGTCCTGCATAACTTTCAGTGCAATGTAAACCACTGAGTGGCACTGTGACAGAGGAAGCAAGAGACTGGAAACATTACTGTCATAGTTGATGTCATTGATGTTGTTACCTGAGCAGCTGATCTGCAGGCTGAGAGATGAAAAGTAAGCCCATTTTTCTAAACACTCCCTCAGTGTAGATCCAGATTGAAGACAGAAATATCTGATGCCCCATACAGATCTCTCTGAGGAAGCCTTTCTCCTTTCTGTGTAAACAGCAGAGCCACAGTCCAGCTCTCTGCACACTACAGCTGCTGACTTCAGGGTCCAGCCAGACAACCTGTCATACACTGGTCTCCAGACTCCATGTTGTTTCATCTCCAGTTCACCAGCACAGCTGCTGGCTCCGCCCACCAACCTGACATAATAAGCTGAACAGAGACAAGAGAGTCCTTAGTTAAAAACAGTTCACTTACTTGGATTTGAAAATAAAAATCAACCCTCTTTAAATTCTCCATTTCTCTGTCTTTTCTCTATTTACCTGTTGACTTGTGTTTTTCTTCAGCCTGGAGTCCTGAGGAGAAAAGATCATCATGATAAATAAATGATGAAATGATGTGTTTTCTCATGTCACTGTCTCATTGTGCATGTCTCTGTCAGTCCACTGTTTGTCCATGTCTCTGTCAGTCCACTGTTTGTCCATGTCTCTGTCAGTCCACTGTTTGTCCATGTCTCTGTCAGTCCACTGTTTGGCCATGTCTCTGTCAGTCCACTGTTTGTCCATGTCTCTGTCAGTCCACTGTTTGTCCATGTCTCTGTCAGTCCACTGTCCATGTATCTGTCCAGTCCACTGTTTCTCCACGTCTTTGTCAGTCCACTGTTTGTCCATGTCTCTGTCAGTCCACTGTCTGTCCATGTATCTGCCAGTCCACTGTTTGTCCATGTCTTTGTCAGTCCACTGTTTGTCCATGTCTCTGTCAGTCCACTGTCCATGTATCTGTCCAGTCCACTGTTTCTCCACGTCTTTGTCAGTCCACCATTTGTCCATGTCTCTGTCAGTCCACTGTTTGTCCATGTCTCTGTCAGTCCACTGTCCATGTATCTGTCCAGTCCACTGTTTCTCCATGTCTTTGTCAGTCCACCATTTGTCCATGTCTCTGTCAGTCCAAGGTTTGTCCACGTCTCTGCCAGTCCACTGTTTATCCATGCCTGTCAGTCCACTGTTTGTCCATGTCTCTGTCCAGTCCATTGTTTGTCCATGTCTCTGTCAGTTCACTGTTTGTCCATGTGTCTGCCAGTCCACTGTTTATCCATGTCTCTGTCAGTCCACGGTTTGTCCACATCTCTGTCCACTCCACTGTTTATCCCGGCAGCTGTCTGTCTCAGTATCAGTTGTCTCTCTGTGACGTCAGGTTTCTAACAGTTTTTCCTCCGAAGGTTTTCTTCAGAGTTTCTTCTTGTAGCTTCCAGGCTCTAAGCCTACTGGTGCTGGGTAGGTTAGGATCTAGAGAAGAGTTGTAGACGAGTAGGCTACATGCTTCCTCTGATACACGTGCAGTTGCCAGCTGTTTCACTTTCTTTCACCAGGATGTAGCGCGTGGGAGGATCATTCCCCCCAGTCCCTCTTTCTCTCTCTCTCTCTCTCTCTCTCTCTCTCTCTCGCTGTCTGTCTGTCTTACTCTCTCTCTCTCTCAGTGAGTATGTGCGTGTGTGTGTGTGCGCATGCGCAGACGCACACACACACACACACACACACACACACACACACACACTCCAGCTTATAAATGAGTTGAGTTGTTGTATGAGTTCTACAATACGATCGAGATCTACTCCTGTCACTCTGCAATTTCGGCTCAATCTATAGCGATATCCCCAAGGATATCAAGAGACGTAAACGGGGAAAGAGAGGTGGTTTGAGGCAGCGCATTCGTGCAAGGAAATCCCGCCCGCCCCTCCCTACCGTACTGTTTGCAAACACCCGTTCCCTTCCCAAACAACTGTCGGAGATTCAATCATGTGCTAAATTCATGTATGAATACAGAGACAGCTGTTTACTTTGCTTTTCAGAAACATGGCTGTAAGAGACTATAACAAATTTGGCTGCCCCATCCGACTAGATAGGGACAGCCAGACGACAGGCAAATCAGCTGGAGGGGGCATGTGCATATACTTTACATCAATGAGAGATGGTGCTCAAACTACGTCATCAGGGAATCTCGCTGCACAGAAGATGTGGAACTTCTGACCATATCCATGAGACCCTATTACCTCCCCAGAGAGTTTGGCCAAATATTTTTTATCTGTAGTATATATTCACCCCAAGGCAAATTACACTAAAGCATCAGACATTATTCATGATCATAGCTGTACTGGAAAACAAATCACCTGATGCCCCTAAGCTAATTCTTGGGGATTTTAATGGCTGCACACTGCAAAAAGTGCTCCCCAATTTCCAGCAATATGTCACATGTCCAACCAGACATGAAAATACCCTGGACTTATGCTATGGTAATATCAAGGACGCCTACAAGTCCTATGCTAAGCCTCCGCTGGGAGAATCTGATCACAATGCCATTTTACTTGTACCTACATATAAGCAAAAACTGAAGGCTAATAAACCAAAACTAAAAGTATATAAAGCATGGACAGATGAAGCTGTAATGCTGTGGTATTGCAGTTTTAAATATTTTACTGATTTTCAAGAATTCACAAAATAAACAAGGAACTGAAAGCCTACTTAAACAGGGTCGGGTGGCCGACAATAAACTAAAGATAGAAGGCAGGCAGGTTCAGTCCAGAAGCTGGAAACAGGTTTCCCAGAAGGCAGGGATTAGTCCAGAAACAGTTCACAGGAGCGCTCGGATGGGAACAGGCAGTGGCACAGCAGCAGTGAAACAACGATCAGCAACCAGGTGCAGACAATCATATGAATTAGCAAGAGATGATGTCACTGTTTTCTAATAGGCCGCTTTCTCCCGCTGCTCCGCTCAGCACGGGATGACTGTCCAGCACCGTGGACAGCAACGGCTTGGCCTCCGCGCGCCCTGGCCGTTTCAGCACCTCGGATCGTTCCTCTGCTGCAGCTTGGCGCGCCGTCACTGACACTCGTTCCCGGGGTTGTGTCAGTACCCCCCTCCCTAGGGGCGCCACCTGGCGACCCCACGGTTTGACCAGCACGCTTGAAGTCCTGAATGAGCGTCTTGTCCATAATGTCCCGTGCTGGCACCCAGCATCGCTCCTCCGGCTCGTAGCCCTCGCAGTCGACCAAGTATTGCATGCTCCGACGCACACTGCGAGATTCCAGGATCCTCCGTACTGTGTAGACAGGACCCCCATCGACCCAGCGAGGCGGAGGGGGGGAGGGCAGAACAGGGGGGGACAAAGGGCTGGACATCACAGGTTTTACTAGGGACACATGAAACACCGGATGAATTTTCAAGGAAACAGGAAGTACTAACCGGTAAGAGACTTGTCCGTCTTGTGCCTCCACCTCGAATGGGCCTATGAAGCGCGGAGCCAACTTCCTGTTCTCCACCCGCAGAGGAAGGTCTTTTGAGGATAGCCAGACCTTATCCCCTGGCCGGAAAGGAATCGACGGCCTTCGTCGCCGGTTCGCCTGTGTGGAATGCCTAGCCCTCGCCCGTAACAGCGCCGCTCTGGCCGTCCTTCAGGTTACGATACGATACGATACGAAAACTTTATTGTCCACAGGTGGAAATTTGTCGTCTTTGTGCCAGTGTCAGTTGGTAGCCCAACTGACACTGGAACGGGCTCATCCCCGTGGAGGAAGACTGCAAGGTGTTGTGCGCATACTCTGCCCACAGGAGTTGCGAGCTCCAGTCTGAGGGGTTGGAGGCCACCAGGCAGCGTAGTGTCGTCTCCAATTCTTGGTTCACCCTCTCCATCTGCCCATTAGACTGGGGGTGAAAGCCCGAAGAGAGACTAGCCGTAGCCCCAAGGAGAGAACAGAACGCTTTCCAAAAGCGGGAGACGAACTGGGCACCCCGGTCGGAGACTAGATCCTGTGGGAGACCATGGCAGTCTCTCGTGCTGAAGGAAGTTTGGCTAATGCGATGAATCGCGCCGCCTTGGAAAAGCGCTCTACAACAACTAAAATTGCTGTTTTCCTCCCCAACCTGGGTAGGCCAGTAATAAAGTCAAGTGATATGTGGGACCATGGTCATCGTGGGATGATGGGCAATGGGCATAACAGACCTGCAGGACCTTGACGCGGGCTTTTCTGCTGGGCACATGTGATGCAGGCTGCCACAAAGGAGGACACATCTCCCCGGACGGTTGGCCACCAGAACTTCCGAGTAATGAACTCCAGGGTACGCCTCTCCCCTGGATGGCCCACCAGGCGAGATGAGTGCCCCCATTCCAACACCCGGGTTCGCATCCCGAGAGGCACGTAGGGGTGACTGGGCGGAAAGCCGACGGGCTCAGGGTCAGTCTGTTGCGCCGCTCTCACCTCTGTTTCAATCCCCCACAGGACGGGGGCGACGATTCCAGCTGGGGCCAGGATGGGGTCGGGCTTGACACATTGATCTGTGGAATCAAACTGGCGGGAGAGAGCCTTTGTGTTTTTGCTACCCGGCTGGTATGACAATGAAATCGAATCGATTGAAGAAAAGGGCCCACCTGGCTTGGCGAGAGTTCAGTCTCTTGGCGCTGCGAATGTAGGCCAGATTCTTGTGATCAGTCCAGACGACAAACGGATGTTCAGCGCCCTCTAGCCAGTGCCTCCACTGCTCCAGTGCCTCCTTCACCGCCAACAGCTCCCGATTGCCCACATCATAATTTCTCTCTGCGGGATCAAGCCTCCTGGAAAAAAACGCACAGGGATGAAGCTTGTTGTCTGTAGGAGACCGTTGAGAGAGAATAGCACCCAACCCCACCTCTGACGCATCCACCTCCACCACAAAAGGTAAGGCTGGGTCTGGGTGAATGAGAACTGGGCCTGTGGTGAACAGTTGTTTCAATTTAGCAAACGCCTCCTCTGCTTGGGGATTTCAGAGAGGGAAGCTTCCTGGTGAGGGCATTCATGGGAGCTGCAATAGAGCTGAAACCTCTGATAAATCTTTGATAAAAGTTAGCAAAACCCATGAACCGTTGAACTTGTTTTATGGAGATAGGCTGAGGCCACTCCACCACTGCACGCACCTTGTTTGGGTCCATTGATGTTCCAGCAGGAGAGAGGATGTATCCCAGAAACGGGACTGTGGTGATGTGGAATTCACATTTCTCTGGTTTGACGAACAGATGATTCCGCAACAGTTGTTTTAGCACTCTGCGCACATGCTGTACATGCTCCACGTAGGTCTGTGAAAAGACAAGAATATCATCGAGATATACAAACACAAATCTGTTGAGCATGTTTCGGAGAACATCATTAACTCATTCAGGGCCAATGACGTCTTTGACGTGTTATCAGGAATAGCCCAGAGGGCCAATGACGTGTTTGACGTGTTTTTGTTTTTATTACTGCAGGGCGTAGTTTAAACACTTCCCCAGCCTGTCACATGGTATCAGGTCCCTATCATCTAAGACAACACGTGAACAAACACATACCGCAGCTGTTGTTTTGAAATTGAGCAGGAGGAAAAGCAAACGGATAAGGAGCTTGCCTTGTGCTGACAGGAGAAACGCCATTGAAACGCCCCTCGCGCGCTGCAGGAGCTGGTCGCTTTCCTGTGTGCCAGCCTTCCTGTGTGCCAGCCGGAGAAAACCGGAGAAAGTAATCCACAGATGCGTTTGATCATCGGAGGAATGAGGAAATGATCGATCAGCAGTGATCAGAGGGCGGTGAGGACGTGTTGAATAGCCGAGGGGAAAACGGGAACGATAGCAGGGAGGATACATGGACGAGCAGCACACGAACAGCTAGGCAGGCAGAAGCCCGCTGTCCGTTCAAGAGCTTCATGAAATCGCTGGGCTGCGTGCCCTCCAGTGCAGAGCTACTCCAGTGTTGCTCCTGGCCAATCCCGGCGCCACAGGGCGTGGTTATTGCTTATCCTATGTGGGGTTAGAAATCACGCAACGAAGGGGGATCGTGTGTGTGTGTGTGTGTGTGTGTGTCTGTGTGTCTGTGTGTGTGTGTGTGTCTGTCTGTCTGTCTGTCTGTCTGTCTGTCTGTCTGTCTGTCTGTCGGTGTGTCTGTCTGTCTGTCTGTCTCTCTGTCTGTCTGTCTGTGTGTCTGTCTGCACACTCACTCACACTGTATTGTTGAATGTAAAAAAAAAGCACTTCATGTGTAGCTATATATATATATATATATATATATATATATTATTTTTTTTCATTTGTGTCATAACGAATAGTATTTACATGTCTGATGTCAATACAGTTCAAAATAAAAGAATTGAGAGCGAGTTCTGCTTGAGAATGTGTATTTTACAGAAATTGCATTTGCTCCTGTTTGTCATCTCAGAGAGACATTCTGGGGGAAAACAGGGTGTATATAAATGGATATAAGTAGAGTACAGAACATGCTAAAAGCTCACTTTTTTTTTCCTGGTGAACCCAGAGACGTACATCTTCATTTTGAGGTATTGCAAATCACTCTGGTGCTAATAGATAATTTACTGTGGGTCTTGAAAGATGACCAACAATTATGAAAATCTTTGGCCTGTGCTAAATATTGGCAGTCCTAAACTGGCCCTGAATGAGTTAATGAGGGCCTGGAACACTGCTGGCGCATTAGCCAGACCAAATGGCATTACCAGATACTCGTAATGTCCTGTGGGCGTAATAAACGCAGTTTTCCATTCATCCCCCTCCTGTATGCAGATGAGGTTGTAGGCATTCCGCAGATCGATCTTCGTGAAGATGGAAGCCCCCCGCAGCTGTTCGAAGGCAGAGGCTAATAGAGGGAGAGGATAATGATTTTTAATTGTTACATCGTTTAAGTGTCTATAGTCTATGCTGGGTCGGAGGGAACCGTCCTTTTTTCCCACAAAAAAGAAGTCAGCTGACGCAGGAGACCTAGATGCTCGAATAAAGCCCATTTCCAAGGCCTCTTTAATATACTTCTCCATTGCTGTGGTTTCGGGGGCTTAGAGAGAGTATAGATGTCCCTTGGGTGGACTAGCCCCTTTTAAAAGCTTTACTTCACAGTCATACGGGCAATGTGGGGGAAGAACAGTGGCTCGCCCTTTGCTGAACACCTCCTGGAGGTCCAGATACTCAGAAGGCACATTGGTTAAGTCTATGGGTTTATTTTCTTTTTTCCCACACACCGAGCTGCCTCCTCGGGAGTTTTCAAGCACGAAAACTGACACAAAGGACCCCACTCTTCCACACAGCCTAAAACCCAGTCCACGAGAGTTGAGTTGAGTTGAGTTGAGTTTATTTTTATCTCGAACAATCAACCATATAAAATACAATAAAAAGGATAAAACACAAAACACAAAACAAACATTTGAATCTAACAAATCTCAAAAAAGCAAAATGTTCGAGAAGGAGCAGAAGGAAGCAAATGCTTATCTAGTCCTGCCCCTTTCTTCACAATATAACAAATCTCTTACAATGTTAAAATAAAAATAGAATAAAGAAAAAACAAATTATAAACAAATCAAAAGAAAAAAAAATTACACTTTAGTGATCCTCAGTTTTGTACTTATCAATTAGTGTTTTCTTATATCTGTTTTTGAACAATACAATGTTCTTACTCCTTTTAGTTTCCTCATCTAAACCATTCCACAGGGTTACCCCACAAACTGAAACACACAAACTTTTAAGGGTAGTGCGTACATAGGGTTGTTTCAGATTAAGTTTCCCTCTTAACTCATACCTAGGATTATGCTTAACCAGCCAGGGATAGCCTAACACTAAGGGGAAAGCAGGCATATCAGTAATATGAAAAGATATTTCCTCCCGGTGTCTCCCCTCCACAACTAATGTAACACGCATAGTGCAGTGTTGGACCTTACCCGACCCCAAGGGACGTCCATCTAGAGCCGTAATGTCCATGGCCTCCTCCAGTTGACATGTGGGGACCCCCCACTGTTTAGCCCAGCTCTTATCAATGAAGATCCCCGCCGCACCGAAGTCAATAAACGCCTTTATTTTCTGTGTATGCGGGCCCCAGGAAACTGTAGCTGGCAGGATGACTCGGGATTGAGGGGCGGTGGACGGAGAGACACGACCCATCAGTAGCCCCCTTTCTACTGGCGGGTCCCGTCTTTTACTGCCCGTTTGGGACAGTGGGCGATGAAATGCCCTCCCTCCCCACAATACAGACAACAACCCTCCCTCATGCGACGCGCTCGCTCCTCCACCGATAGCCTCGCTGCTCCAATCTGCATGGGCTCTTCGGGGGGAAGGGTCGGTGTGAATGAGCCAAACCGGACACTGGGCGGTCCCAGAAAAGCTCCTCTGCCCCTCTTTTCGCATCTCCGCTCTCGAATTCGGTTATCCACCCGGATGGCGAGTTTGATCAGCTCCTCCAGGTTGTCTTGCTCCTCCCGCAGCGCCAGCTCGTCTTTAATGTCCTCAGAGAGACCTTGTTGATAAGCTGTAAGGAGTGATGGAATGTTCCAGCCACTCTCCACTGCCAAAGTACAGAACTTGATGGTATATTCAGCTACTGTCTCGTCCCCCTGCCTTAACGCATACAGCCGTTTTGCTGCCTCCTGGCCAGTCACAGGATGGTCAAACACTCTGCGTAATTCGGTCAGAAAAGCGTGAAAGCTCTGGCACGCCAGTGAATGTTGTTCCCAGAGGGCTGTCGCCCAGGCCAGAGGAGGTCCAGACAGGAGCTGTGTAACAAATTATACTTTTGCCAGTTCATTAGAAAACTTAAGGGGCTGGGCATTTATAGCCAACTCGCATTGCACAAGAAATTGTCTACATGTCTCAGGATTACCTGAATATTTTTCTGGAGGTGGCATGTTCGGTTCGAGAGAGCGAGCTAGGACGGGCGGGGCAGTGGGAGCAAGAGCCGGCAAGACAAGACCAGGAGCGGGAACGGCTGGAGGCTGTAGTGCGATGTTGATGGAATCAAGCGCCGTCCTAATCTCCTGCTGGTGCGCTGTGATTTCTTGGATCTGCCGAAGTGCTGGAACAAACCCCTGCATGGATTGTGAGAGGGTTCGGAGATTTATCTCCAATGAGTGCATCTGAGAATGAGATTGTTGTTCGCCCAAGGTTAAAGTCTGCATTTGGAGCGTTACTCGTAACTGTTGCGCCTCTGCTGGGTCCATTTCTTTTTAGGCTGATCATACTGTAATGCTGTGGTATTGGACCCAGGAGCAGAGACAACAAAGTCAATAATCAGTTTTAAATCTTTTACTGATTTTCAAGAATTCACAAAATAAACAAGGAACTGAACGCCTACTTAAACTGGGTCAGGTGGCCGACAATAAACTAAAGATAGAAGGCAGGCAGGTTCAGTCCAGAAGCTGGAAACAGGTTTCCCAGAAGGCAGGGTTTAGTCCAGAAACAGTTCACAGGAGCGCTCGGACGGGAACAGGCAGTGGCACAGCAGCAGTGAAACAATGATCAGCAACGGGGTCTGAAAGCAGAGAGGGGTTATATAGGCGGCCAACCAGGTGCAGACAATCATATGAATTAGCAAGAGATGATGTCACTGTTTTCTAATAGGCCGCATTCTCCCGCTGCTCTGCTCAGCGCGGGATGACTGTCCAGCACCATGGACAGCAGTGGCTTGGTCTCCGCGCGCCCTGGCCGTTTCAGCACCTCGGATCGTTCCTCCGCTGCAGCCTGGCGCACCGTCATGGACACTCGTTCCCGGGGTTGTGTCAGAAGCTCTTGAGGAACTCAAGGGCTGTTTTGAGTGCACCGAATGGCAACTGTTTTGTGACTCCAGTGCAAACCTGGATGAACTCAATGACGTGGTCACCAACTACATTCATTTCTGTGTAGACAGTGTCATACCAGACAAATGCAGGAAAGTCTATCCAAACGACAAACCCTGGGTCACCAGAGAACTCAAACAAGCCCTGCACCAAAAGAAAAAGGCCTTTGCAGAGGGCAACAGGGCCGGAGTGATTGATGCACAGAAAGAAATTAAGCGGATTACACAAAAATCGAAAGAGGATTACAAGAATAAAATAGAGAATACTTTTCGTGATGGAAACGTGCGCAAAGCATGGCAGTGGATCTCAACCATGATAGATGGGGATAAAAAAACTAAAACCAAGATTCACTGCGAGGACGAAATGGCATTTGCCAAAGAACTTAACAGCTTCTTCTGCAGGTTCGACACAGATAATCATGCACCTGAGTGCAAAAACCTGTGTCAAAACCTGGCCCCTGATGAACCAATATACCGATCTCAGAATGTGACGTGGTCCTGTCCTTCAAAAAGATCAACCCGAGGAAATCAGCCGGGCCAGACAGTCTGGGAGGCCGCGTCCTCAAAGAATGCAGACACCAACTCTGCTCCATATTCAGTACAATCTTTCAAATCTCTCTGGATCAACATTACATCCCATCTGCATGGAGAACATCATCTATAACACCTCTCCCAAAAACCTCCAAACTTAGCTGCCAACGACTACAGGCCAATTGCATTAACCTCACTCATCATCAAAAGCCCAGAACGGATTTTACTACCACTCATGCTAAAAGACATCACACTCGACCCACTACAGTTTGCATACCAGACAAGGCGTGGAACTGACTCGAGATGCTCTTCTCTATCTCCTCCATACCATCTACACCCACCTTGACCAACCAAAGACATTCACCCGTATAATGTTTGTGGACTTCTCATCAGCTTTCAACACTATCAAACCTCACCTCATGCTACAGAAACTTCTGGACAAAAGAATCAACACCAACGCCACCCACTCCCCCATCATCACCATCAACACAGATATCCCCCAAGGCAGCGTCATATCCTCTGCCTTATTCATATTATTCACCGATCTATACAGAAGTCATTTCCCAAACTGTCATATCATTAAATTCGCAGACGACACCGCAATAGTATAGGGCTCATAACCAACCAAGACAGTGAAAAGAACTACATGGACGAAATAAAACTATTTACAACCTGGAGCAAAAACAACCACCTCATACTCAACACCAAAAAAAAACAAAGGAAATGGTAATTGACTTCAGAAGCAGGAAAAGCACACCGGAACCAGTTCACATCGACAATCAAACCATCCACACCATTGACAGCTACCGTTACCTTGGCACCACAATAGACTCAAAACTCACCTGGACATCAAACACACAGGCAAAGGACAACAGAGACTACACCGTCTACGCAAACTACGAAAATACAACCCCAACAGCTACACACTGCACCTTTTCTACCAAACCTTCATGGAAACTGTACTCACTTTTGGATTTTTAGCCTGGTTCAGTTCCTTAACTCATTCTCTGCCAAAGACGTACCCGGACGTACTTTTAACAATGGCGTTCTGTGCCAAAGACGTACTCGGACGTACTTTCATGTTTTGGCTGTTTACATTACATCAGACACTTTCCCAGCCTGTGACATTGTTTCAAGTCAAACTGATAAAAGGAACCCGCTAGTTTAGTATTTATGGGGGGAGCCTGTGGTCGAAACAGAGTCCGATCCAGAGTTCTCGGCTGGCGACGATGGCGAGGAAGACGCCGGCGTTTTTGGTTGTTGCTCCACGACGGAGCGCCATGGCGACGAAGGCTCCCCTTCACAGCGTTCTGACCCGTTTGACACAGATGAATCGGAGGAGGAGAAATGGGTGCCACTTGGAGAGAGCGATGACGATGGTAAAAAGTAGCCTATTTTTTGTATCGCGTTTGAGATGAAATGATCACACACACAACATTCGAGTATAATTGTCACGCATTGTTTATAACTTATGCCGCCGGCATGACTCGCTTCACGTTTCCTCTTGCCAGCTCTCCCTCTCAAGGGAGAGCTCTGTAAAACTCAAGGGAGGGGGAATCACATGGATACGTCAAACCGCGTCACACACCCGTCCCCAGCAACCAAGGCGAAACATGTGTCACATAAACATTTCAAAGTTTACAGCACTAACGTAGCTATTGTGTGATCTTCTGTGCTAACGTTAGTTATGAGAGGTAACGTGACAGCAGGTAATGTTACAGCACTCGTTATTCCTGTGTGTGTGTGTGTGTGTGTGTGTGTGTGTGTGTGTGTGAGAGAGAGAGAGAGAGAGAGAGTGTGTGAATGTGACCACATAAGGGTTCGTTCCATTTGTTTATGCTTTTATCAAGCTAAGCTAAAAATCCACATGGCAACTGTAAAAGTAAATTATTTATTTGATTTTGTGCACATATTTATCATACTTTGATAAATACTGCGGCCAAGCCTCATCTGTCAAGAAACCCCAGGGGCCAGACTCTCTCTCTCTCTCTCTCTCTCTCTGTAGCCGCTCACTGGGCGGGATGGACCGACACAGCCTATTTTTTTATTTATTTATTTGGGAAAACAAATACTGTATAATGTGTCTGATGTGTCACTGAGGCAAAAAATAAAAGGCTCAAAAGAGAGTTCTGCTTGAAACGGTGTCCTTCACTAAAAACCTCTTTTTCTCCTATTTCTGTTACAAAGGAGGGCATTTTTAGTGAAAACAAGCTAACTTCCACTGCTTGTAACTAAACAAGGAAACATGGTCCAGTTTCAGTTTTTTACAAGGGGTAAGAAGAGAGTCTCTGCTTTATTGTGAGATATGTTGTGTAATTTTATTCCTAGCACAGAATATTCGGTGGGTCCTGGAAGATCAGGAAATATGCTCAAAATCCTGGCACTGGGAGCACACAGACCGAAATGACCCTGGCAGAGAATGAGTTAACACTCATCAATAAAAACAGGATAACAAAAATCATCAACATATCAAGCAAGATCTGCAGAATCAAATGCCGGGACATCACATCACTCTTCAAATCACGTGCAATACGGAAAGCAAACCGGATTATAACAGACATTACCCACCCACTCAACAGCCAATATAAACCACTCCTCTCAAATAAATACTTCATTCATTAATTCATAGGGAGATTCTGGACATGTCCAGAACGGCCGCTAGGAGGCCGGGCCGCCATTTTTTTTTTTTTTTTTTAGTACGTAACCGGCCGGCGCTCATACAGTACATACAAATATAGAATTCGGCACAGTGGAAGTTTTTAATAAAAGTTCTAATAACGTTTTTATTCTCTCAAAAACAATGTCTTCCTATTCCAGGACAAATTATATAGACAAGAGAAGGGGACAGCCATGCAAATTATGCAAACCTGTTTGTAGGACTATGGGAAGAAAAACATTTTTTTTCTGACAATAACCCCTTCAAAGAAAAGATTGTGTGGTGGGGTAGATATATTGATGATGTGATCTTGTTTTTTTCTGGCCCAGAAAAATAGTTTCTTGAATTCCATGCTTATGTCAACAGTTTAAATGAGAACCTGAAGTTAAGCTTGTAATATGACCAACACGTCATTGACTTTCTAGACCTACGGATCTCAAAGGATGAGCAAGGATACTTGCACACCTCAATTTTCAGAAAAGCAACGGATCGAAACACCTTACAGTTTTCACCCCCCATGGCTCATTAAGAATATCCCGTATGGACAAATCCTAAGATTAAGACGAATATGTGACTCTGATCAGGATTTCCACACTCAATCTATGGACATCCAACAGCATTTCAGACAGAGGGGTATCGACCCCAGCTCCTCACTCAGGCTCACAACAGAGCTCTGTCACTTGAGAGGAGGCATCTGCTCAGCTCCAAACCACTGCAAGAGCAAAGCCACAAACCTTACTTTGTCACACGCTATAGCAAAGAAGCTGTCCAGATCAAACACATTATTGAGAGTGATGTTTCTCTCAGGGATGTGTTTGCTGAGCCCCCAGGGATCAGTTTCAGAAGGGCCCCAAACAGGACAAACTAGTCAGGGGCTATCTACCTGCATGTTGTGTACCGCTTGGAATGTATTTGTAGTTGTTTTTATGTAGGCCTCACCAAAAGGAGGTTGAGAGACAGAGTGGCCGAATATCGATACGCCATTCCTACTAAAAATGTAAACTATCCTATGGCCGAACACTACATAGAAGCCAAACATGGCGGTGATTCTACTCTAAAAGTGTTTGGCATTGAAGCCATCATTTCTGATGCCAGGGGTGGGGACAAACTGAAACGCCTCAAACAAAGAGAGGCATATTGGATTTATGCCCTCAAGGGCACCAGTTATCCTGGTCTCAATGAAGATTTTGAGCTATCATCATACCTATAGCCTTTGGGCTCTATTTTCCCACAGGCCTTAGGCGCAGAAACTGGCGTTAAGCGCAAAGAAACGCGCCTTGCGCCTGCATCGGGAAAATAGCATCATGGTTTTAGGCCCCGAAATGCGCTTTACGCCGAAGAGGCGTGACGCAGTACCAGAATAGGCCAGAATGGGCGTTTCGGCCTTAAATACCGGCCTATATCTTCCCCCCTGGCGTTAATTTAGCGCTTTGCGCTTTTGAAAACCAGGCCTTATTCAGTGCGCCGTGGATATTCCTCTGAAGTATTTACACACAGGTCTCCTCTGCCGATCTCACACTCTCTCCCCCTCTCTCTCTCTCACTTCCTCTCTCTCGGCTCAGACAGGCACAAAGACAGATGAAAAATAAGTTGTTATACCGTACGTAGTATAACAACATGCCAGTTTTTTATAACATGACAGTTTTGAGCCCCTGACATTCAGATGCTGTTGCATCATCCTACCTGTGCAGTGGGGGAGAAGAAAAGGCGAGAGAAAACGAGATCATTCTGCCCAAACAAATGTTCACTGCCTGGCTTCCCTACCAAAGCAACAAATGTGAAATTGTTGGGGATATTTTACCAGATGAAGCGCTTGGTTGTAAGACAAGCTTCCCCAGGCTCTTTTACCAAGATCTTAAACCCACTCAGACTCAAAGATAGACAGGACTCGAGTTCTCAGTTTTACTTGCTGAGCAAGGAGACAGTGTCGAGCGGCACCTCTGCCCGTCTCCAAAACACTTCTGCTATCCACCTCCGTGCTCAGTCTTTTATTTACTATAACTCGTGGTTTACACATGAAGCAACATGAAGAAATGGTCCTCCCAGTTCCTGTTTATCAGATAGTACACGTATGCATATGTTCAACACACATCAACAACGGTTGGACTGAGGGAGGTACGGTGGTGCAGTGGTAAGCACTATCGCCTCACAGCTCGAAGGTCGTGGGTTCGATTCCCACCTGGACCGATGTGAACACTGAAGGAATGCGTGCCCGTCCGCATGTCCTCGAGTGCCCACCGCCCGGGTGGGGTTGGCAAAATGGCCTTTCTGTGTGGAGTTTGCATGTTCTCCCCGTGCCTCCCGGGGGTCTCCTTCATATAGGAACCCCCTTCACAAAAACATGCAACATCCTGGTTGCTTATATGGTTCCTCCTCTGATCGTTAAGGGCGCCTGTTCAGAGGGAGGGGAACTGGTTGGAATAGCGTGAACCTCCCACGTGCTATGTCCTACCGGTGAAGCTCCCTCAGGGCAGGTGAAAAGAAGCGGCTGACTTGACTGCCCATGTCTCGGAGGATGCATGGAATCAGTCTCGGCTCTCCCCAGATCGGCAGAGGATGGAGTAGCAACCAGGATTGAGTAATCAAATGAGCACTAAACGGGGGATAAAATGGGATAAAAAAATCGGGGAAAAAATTAAAAAAAAACAAAACAACAACGGTTGGACTGAACGCTGACTGCGCGAGCTGTTATTCTGCAACGTTAGATGAAGACTTCCTCATTGTAAAGCACAGCACGCACAAGTGAACATCCGTTTTGCATAGGTCGTCTTATTTTGCAAAGACACACACATGACTGTTCCATTCCTGCACAAGCTGCAAAATATATAGGTCACAGTGCAGTAAACCGTTCAGTCAGCAGAGTGGCAGAACACAGGCCAACAGATAAATAAAACATGTTTAAGCAAATATGAAAACACTTTCTTCAAACCCTAACAATCCCTACTTTTTTTCATTTTTACCTCATACATTTGTTTCTCTCATATTCAGATGCAGGTTAACTTGTTATTCACATTTTCTAACCTCATTGTCATTATAAAACATAAGTACTTGGCTTTACAGTTTGGTTTGATCGTTGGGATGTGTGTAATCTTCTTGTACTGCTTCCACTTGCTGCAACATGACATATTGTACAAATGCATTTGACACCAGCCGGGTTGTCAACACTTTAACACCTGAAATGCAACAAGCCATAAATATACATATCACGATAATTACACACAGGACGACGATTCCTCCTCTGATCAGCCTCTGGACCCAGCTGCCCGACCACAACCAGCTGAACCAGTCATAGGTAGTACCAGCATGGTCTGCGGTCATGGCTTTCTGCAGAGCCAGCAGTCGGTCCATCGCAGCAGTCATATTCGGGGAATGTACTTCATCAGTAATGTATGTACAACAAGTTGTATTCAATAGCACACAGGTCCCTCCTGAAGCAGCTGTGAGCAAGTCTAAGGCCATTCGGTTTTGCATCACCATAGTACGTAGTGCGCTAATTTCACTATTTTGGGCAGATTCACTTATTATGGACGCATTCATAAACACGCCCAGGCGGTAATCAACCGTCTCAAGTCTTAACATGTTCTTGGCCACGCCTACCCAAGGGAACAGAGCTAGCATGACTTTGGTACCTTGATTCCAATGCTTAAATTCAGCTGGAACATCTGTCCCATAAATCGAATCATGTGGTTTGAACTGGGGCACCTCCCTCTTCCTGCGCAGACCAGTCGGGGTTCCAGTTTTGCTCTTGGTCCCCAGGAAGAAGGTGTGGTCTGATACAAAAATGGGAGTGCACATTCCTGTCCAATTTACAGGTAACACAGGATATGCATTAACCCCACACAGCCACCAGCCTCCCCTCACCCAAAACGTCCGACGCCGCGCTCATGTTTACTGGGGCGCCTTCCCCGTGCGTAAGGGCACGGTTATCCACACAGTCTGAAAAGGAAAGGTTTCCCACGGGAATAGACCCAATTGTCTGCTGGTAACACATAGCGTGTCTACCTACTTTCCCTTCCATAATCACTCTCTGGGGGCGCATTCTTCCTTTTTGGGGACGAATGGTCAGGTTGAAGTTTACCCAAAACTCTAAATCACATACTCCCTTCTTTAAGCCTGTGCTATAGGGGTCTGTGTCATTGACTATGATGCGGTAGGATTAGTAACCTACCCCTGCCATGCTGGCAAAACACTTAGCCTGCGCCTTGCTCATAGCTCTCCCATAGAGAGTAACCTGGTCAGATGAGAGAGGCATTTTTGAACACACATAGCAATCATTTTTATCAAAGCTCTTTGCTAATTTATGCACATAAGCATACCATTTATTTCTGAATCTTGGTTGTGCATTTTCTTCTTCGTCTGGGCTCCACGGGTCTTGTCGGTATGTCCACCTCTTGTCTCTGTCCGGTAGTGGACTGTCACTCGTCAGTTTAATAATCATCAGTGTTACTGCGACTGTGAACAGTCCAATCAGTGCCCTTCCAAACATCTAAGTGCTAGTGGCTCAGCTGTTTTCTTCACCGAATTGAGACTAGCGTTTATAGGAAACGCCACCCTTTGTAGTCGGACTTCGTCGCCACTAACTGTCGGTTGTCTGGAAAGGGATAACCTTTTTGCAATGTGTCTGATGAATCCAAGTGTCTCTTTCAGCGATCTTCAGGGCAGTCGGAGTGGTCAGCAGGACTTTGTAGGGGCCGATCCAACGTGGACTGAACCAGCTCTTTCGCTTGATCTCTTTGATGAGGACTTCGTCACCTGGGTACACACGAGTGTCCTGTAGGGCAGAAGAAATCTCTGGCAATTTATTTGCTCGAGCCACTGTCACTGTATATCTTTTCTGGGATCCCATGGTTTGGTATTATGACTTTGCATATAGCTTTTGCTACTGCATGTTTGGCTGGGATTATTTCAACCCATTTAGAGAAAGGACATATCAGGACTAAACAATACTTATATCCTTGGCATGGATTTAGTTGAATAAAATCCATATGTAAATATTGCCAAGGAAATGATACTGCAGGGAACTTTCCTCTTGCAGGTCTCTCATTTCCCTGTGAATTATGTCTACAACATATCATACACGATCTACAAAATTGTTTTGAAAATTTTGTGTAGTTATATGTGTAGAAGTGTTTTCCTATTATCTCATGTTGTCCTATGTCCTATTACAGGGGTGGCCAACCCGCGGCTCTCGAGCCGCATGCGGCTCTTGGCCCCTCCCCGTGCGGCTCTTTAATTCATTATTATTAACATGTGTGTGCGGCTCTTCAATTAAATATGAATGTGTGTATGTGTGTGTGTGTGAGTCTATGTGTGTGTGTTACATCCCCAGTCCTCTTCAGCCATTTGACAGCCTGTTTGTGAGTCACGCCCCTCAGGTTTCGAGCAGGTGATTTGATATCAGTGTTGGGTGGGGCGTAGCCTACTTTTCCTTGTAAAACTTCAATCTACAATGGCGGGGAAGAAATGCACAACGAAGCGCAAATACGAAGAAGAAAATAGGACGTTTTTAGAAGAGTGGGAGAATCAATTTTTTTTTGTTGAACGAAATGGCAAGCCTTTCTGTTTAATATGCCAGACGGCGCTCGCACATTTTAAGTCTTCAAATCTGCAGCGCCATTTCAGCACACACCACCCGAACATCGATCAGGATTTCCCTCAAGGCAGTGAACTTCGTAAGAATAAAATAAGGAGTTTGAAGAGTGGTAGTGAAAAACAGACTCAGTTGTTCAGAAGATTTGCGAAGCAAGCTGAGACAGCGACGCTTGCTTCATATCAAGTGGCGTGGAACATTGCACGCGCTAAAAAGCCATACAATGAAGGCGAGTTTGTAAAACAATGCATCAGTGATGTAGTTGGAATCTTGTCTCCGGAAAATGACAAACTGAAGAAAATGGTATCAGACGTCCAGCTGTCACGCCACACTGTGGAACACAGGATAACGGACATTAATAATGCCATTGAATCAGAATTACATTCTGATCTTCAAAAATGCGAGTATTTCAGTGTCGCATTGGATGAGTCTTGTGACGTACAAGACAAGCCTCAATTGGCAATATTTGTACCGTCGGTTTCAGAAGATTGTGTGATAAAAGAAGAACTCCTTGATATCGTACTATTAAAGGACAGAACCCGTGGCATCGACGTGAAAGAAACGATGACTAACGTGTTTGTGAAAGCAAATCTGCCGCTACAGAAACTAACAGCAATTGCCACGGATGGTGCGCCGTCTATGATTGGATCTGTAAACGGGCTTGTGGGGCTCTGTAAAGCTGACAACACATATCCAGAGTTTTGGAATTTCCACTGCATCATTCATCGGGAGCAACTTGTGTCTAAAAAGCTGAATTTAGACCACGTCATGAAGCCCGTGCTGGAAATTGTCAACTATATTCGCACACATGCGCTTAACCACAGGCAATTCAAAAATCTCATTGCTGAGCTGGACGAGGGCCTTCCCGGAGACCTCCCGCTTCACTGCACTGTGAGGTGGCTTTCTAAAGGCAAAGTGTTGTCTCGCTTCCTTGAGCTTTTGGATGCGGTGAAACTTTTCATGGAGGAGAAGGACAAGGATTACCCGCAGCTCTCTGATCCCCTTTGGATTATGGATTTGTCTTTTTTGGTCGACATGCTGAGTCATCTGGACAAACTGAACCTGGATCTGCAGGGGAAATTAAAAATGCTGCCTGACCTGGTGCAAAGTGTATTTGCATTTATCAACAAACTCAAGCTGTTTAAATCGCATCTTCAAAAGGGAGAATTAGTGCACTTTCCCTCTCTACAAAAAGCAAGGGAACAAAACGCCCCCGCCGCCCTGAGAAAGGCAACTGCCAGGTATGCCACACTGCTTGAAACGCTTAAGGACAGTTTTGTGACCCGATTCCACGACATACAGCTGAAAAGGCCCCAGATTACTTTCCTTGTCGACCCGTTCAAAGCGGAGACAGACTGTTTAAAAGCCCCGCTTGTCACAGACGAAGCAGCGTCTCAGTTGGAGATGATTGAGCTGTCGGAGGATGACAGACTGAAGTCCGTTCTGAGGGAAGGGACCGCTGAGTTTTGGAAAATTGTGCCAAAGGAAAAATATCCCAATCTCAAGCAGGCTGCGCTCAAGCTACTCTCAATGTTTGGGTCAACATACGTTTGTGAGTCCCTGTTTTCTACTCTGAAACACGTGAAATCCAAGCACCGATCTGTTCTTACTGACACGCATGTGAAAGAACTGCTGCGAGTGGCCACAACGGAATATAAACCAGATTTGAAGAGGATTGTTGCACGCAAGGAGTGCCAGAAGTCCCACTGAGATGAGTCAACGCAGCAGGTAAGACAGAAAATCTTTATTGGAAGGTAGCCTATTGTAAATTGTTACATGTATATTTTATTTATATTTTCATGTGCAATGTTCAGCCACGCAGGGGAGAGAGAATGAGAGGGGGTACGGGGGCACTGTGTGTTTGTGTGTGTGTGTGTGAGAGAGAGAGAGAGAGAGTGTGAAACAGAGAGAGATGCACCGTGCACGTGTTCAGAATGATGGACAGCTCCCCTCTTAAGTGTTTGTGTGTGAGACATGTGGTGGAGAGGGACTGTTTGTGAGACAGAGAGGAGGGATTGAGAGAGTGAGAGAGACTATGACAGACATGTGTGTGAGAGAGAGAGAGAGAGAGAGAGAGATGTAAGTCTTTGTGCAATGTTGTCACTTGCCTCTGGTCTTGGTAGGATATTTAATAGTGAGGGGTGTGTGACATCTGGCTGAGTGAGATTTTAATTTCTCTCTTGACACAGGGAAAGCTTCTGTCCACCTGCCATCTGCCTCTTCATTCAATGAGACAAGACCCAAAAGCCCCCACAAATCAGGACTTTGACATCCCCCCATGCCCCCTGAACACAACCAACTCTGCAAGGACTGGGGTCCCCCCCCCCCATGGACATTATCACACAGTCACCCAGTCTCACACAGTCACCCAGTCTCTCTCACACACACACACACACACACACACACACACACACACACACACACACACACACACACACACACACTCTCTATCCTCCTCCCCCCCCCATGTCACTTTAAAGGACTTTTGATTATAATTTGATAATTTGAATTGATAATTTGAATTGTTTTCTGTCATTACATTAAGAGTCAATTCTCATTTGTAATCTACCTACTGTGGCTGCTATTAAAATCATTCTTGATCTTGATTTTGCGTGTGTGTGAGAGAGAGAGACACTTTTGTGAGCCCGTGTGTATAATGTGGCTCTTTGTGGTACCACATACATTTTTGTGGCTCTTAGTCTCTGAGTGGTTGCCCACCCCTGTCCTATTATCTCATTCCCCCTGTTGAGACATGGCAACGCCCATGGCTCAGGTGTGAGGCTATTTTATAGAGACTTTTCTCGCCCATTGTGCAGCGAACACGTGAATAGTGGAGTGAGCATATTGACTGTCTGTCCATATTGTAATATCTCTCCCTTGGGCCTGTTTGCATGCTTCAGTAAGAGCTATTAGTGTGTGAGGGAGCCTTCCTGCTTTCACAACCTATTTTTCTGAGCACAAACTGCCTGTACACAGAGGGGAAGTGCCATTGACACGGGATCAAGTCGCGTTGTTTGGTTCCGTGTTTTTGGGTAAGGACAGATGTCATAAATCCATTTTTGCAATCCACCATTTGTACAAACATTTTGTCATAATCAGGTAAAGCTAATACGCACGAGCTCACTAGACAATGTTTTGTTGTTGAAAACGCCTCATTAGCTGCAAACGTCCACTCAATCTCTTTGTTCATGGTCTTGGAAAATTAGTATTATCATAATAACAATGTACTATTTTCTTCCATGCATTCGGTCTACTAGTTGGGAGGACATATTATCTATGTGACGCCTATTATATCTATTTGTATAATCCATAGGCCATAAAATAACATTCCATATCTATACCTCTATCGGATCCAAGCTCTGCAGTAGTTCATTAATCCTAAGAATTGCATCATTTGTCTTTTAGTGCGAGGCCTAGGTGCATCGAGCACTATCTGTTTTCTGGTGTCATGTATCTTCCTGCCGTCTCTATTTAGACTGTGGCCTAGAAAGATCACTCGAGCATTAAGGTGTATTTCAGAAATAACATATTTAAAACATAATGAAAGATATAATTGAATTAGCATAATATATTTCAAGAAGGAAATAAGTTTAATTGAAATCATTTAAAGTAACATTTTCTTTTACACCTCACCTAGAGGTGTAAAACCTCTACAGCAACCCACTGATTTTCCTCTCACTCTGTAACCTAGCATGTACTCCAATAGCACTGTAATTTAAACATAACTGTTACAATGTCTATCCTGGACCCCCACCTCTACATTAAAATATCTATTTTATTGTCTCGCATTTTGGTCACAAAAGCTAATTTTACTTTGAAAATCAGTTCAGTTAAAAACGGAAACAGTTGCATTCTTAGTACTGGCTAACTTCACCCCGCAAACTAAAAACATGCTGCTGCATGCATCCTGCTGGACATCAATCGGAGCCAGGAACGGAATATGATTATCCAGCAACAATTTGAAACACATTCGGGACATATTTTACATCGGAAGACGTTAATCAGAGGAACCGCGTCAGAAACAGCATATCATTTAACCGAGCGCTCTCACTCTATCCAACTCTTTTCCTCCGACTTGGGTTGATGGGTTCATATGGTAAAGCCGTCTCCATTTCCGCGTCGCAGATTATCTCTTATCAAATCAACCGTTACTATTATTACCACCACATCACAGTGATGATGTTCAGACTCGCTTTCATGTATAGCGTGACGTATCTCATGCAATAATAATCCCGGCTTCACGGTCGGCGTTTTACTGTAAGTGTGAGCTGACTTTACAACAGCCTATTTACGCCCATGTCGCAGGACGGCCTAGCCGCAAATTTAGGGTGCAGGGCGGAGGCCAGACTGAGGGAACAGATCCCACGTTTGCCAAAAAACATGTTATTCACGCAGTTTGATCAAATATCGATTCCTCAGAATTTGCTTGCCAAAGGCTCTTATTTTAAAATAACATTACCTCAGTGATCCCGCGCATGCAGCCAAATATAATCAATAATATAATAGGCTATAATAGGCTACAGTAACAGCGAGCCTATTCATAATGCTCAGTGAAATAGCCACACCATCGCTTAATACTCGAATCGTTCTCCAATAAATTGCATAATTTGGAGGTCACATTCCATGACCAAATTTACCATTTATAACAATATCTATTTACAATTCTCCGCTCTGTAGCCCCATCTCCGCCAGACGGGCGGCGCTTCCTCACAGACTTCTCCTGCTTGAACGCCAAAGCTCACTCACACAGCAAAAGTGCCAGCACCATCACACCCCCATTTGTGCCAGACTGCTATTGATGTTAATAAAACTCCCAATCTTTTAATAATAACTATTAATACAGGCATATAAAGTCACTATACTCGCCTATCTTGATTAAATCACTATATTCCTGCGTATCACAGTTTCACTGTAAAATAGGGCGTCCCCCCTACAATGAAACTCTGCTTCGCAGTATAATCCCACTCCCTTCACAAATGAAGGTGTGTGCCTAATAACACAATTTATTTCGCTCTCTGTTATATATATAAAATGTTCCTCTATAGGTGAGGATCATTTACATTCATTTTCCCCAAATAAAATAATTTTCTTTAGGACTTTTATTCCTCATTCACCCACTTTGTGTACTTCAATTCAAGTCCACTGGTGACATTCGTATCACTCGCACATACACACTATCTTTCACTTCATTCACCACAAGTACTTTCACTTCTTTTATTTTAACCTCCTCTCCAGGGAGAACTATAGTTTCTTATCAAACCTCCTTATGGCGGAGAAACCAAACCTCCTTATGGCGGAGAAACCAATTTCCTTACCGTGTATCTGAGGTCTGTGGTTAGATCTGGATTCCCGTCGATCGTTTTCCTGAAGAGAAGAAGGCTGGACAGGATAAAAGGCACCGGCCTGGGCCCGAATTCACGCCCCAGGACTTTTCAGGGTCGGCTGTTGACCCCGGCTGTCGACAGACTTGCGGTGTGTCGTCCCCTCCCTCTCTCCTGGTCAATGATGTTGGGATCCGGCTCGCAGGACCAATAATGTTGGGGATATTTTACCAGATGAAGCGCTTGGTTGTAAGACAAGCTTCCCCAGGCTCTTTTACCAAGATCTTAAACCCACTCAGACTCAAAGATAGACAGGACTCGAGTTCTCAGTTTTACTTGCTGAGCAAGGAGACAGTGTCGAGCGGCACCTCTGCCCGTCTCCAAAACACTTCTGCTATCCACCTCCGTGCTCAGTCTTTTATTTACTATAACTCGTGGTTTACACATGAAGCAACATGAAGAAATGGTCCTCCCAGTTCCTGTTTATCAGATAGTACACGTATGCATATGTTCAACACACATCAACAACGTTTGGACTGAACGCTGACTGCGCGAGCTGTTATTCTGCAACGTTAGATGAAGACTTCCTCATTCTAAAGCACAGCACGCACAAGTGAACATCCGTTTTGCATAGGTCGTCTTATTTTGCAAAGACACACACATGACTGTTCCATTCCTGCACAAGCTGCAAAATATATAGGTCACAGTGCAGTAAACCGTTCAGTCAGCAGAGTGGCAGAACACAGGCCAACAGATAAATAAAACATGTTTAAGCAAATATGAAAACACTTTATTCAAACCCTAACAGAAATCTCCCAGCATGCATTGGGCTAATTTTGATAATAAGTAGCAACCAAATGAGCCTAAATAGATAGAAAGGTAGATAGAAATAATGTGTAATGTTAACACAACATGCAATTGTAGAACATTTCAATATTGGACAAAATAAAATCTCGAAATCAAAACACAACCCTATGTGAAACATATATGTCATCCTGGTGGTATATATATCCCTCGCAGATTTAACATAATTTAGGAGATGAGTGACAGCCGTAACATTTGTGTCAGCTGCTAGTAATTACAGTACAATCTCGCCGAGGTAATTTTTCTGTTTTTTTGCATTATGAAACTACAGACTGTAAGTTTGCAAATAATGTGTCACACATCAAAATCTGAAAATAATTGAAGAAGATATGCTCATTTGAATGTTGTTACACCTCAAATCAAGTTTCCTAGAAAATCTGCCTGCAAGGTGAGTACTTATCAGCCCCTGGGCCAGCCAGACAATGGGGGGAGTGAACAATAGCTGCCCATTTACATTAAACACTCCCCATGCACTCCAGCTGTCATCTGTCACAGGTCCCCAGCAAAAAGGGGGATACTTATTTCCACTATAATTCCATCCACAAGTAACATAATGATAGAATGTAGGACTATTTTGGTCATGGGTTTCATAGACTTTCTGTAATAAAACATCTAAAAGCAAAACTATTATCAAAGGGGGATCCGTGGTCAAAATTGTTTCATTAGGCCTACATTACATTACATTACATTATGTCATTTGGCAGACGCTTTTATCCAAAGCGACTTACAATAACACATTTTTGTCAGCAATAGAGCAATCAACTATGGAGCACAGTCTATGACAACTACAAATTCTGAAGGAACAGTGGTACAAGTTTAGTTTAGGTTAGTAGTTTTTTTGTTGTTTTTTAGAAAGAGAGAGAAAGAAGTTAGATCAGTTTCAGTTTAGGGAAAAAGTTTTGAGAACCACTGTCTTTAGTGACCTTGACTTTGAAGTTGCAAGTAAGCAAGTAAGCAGCAGATGTAACCGTTCAAGTGAATTTATGTCATATTCATGGTAAACACGAGCCCTCTTGCACGCAGCAACAGACACCGTCTTAATGTTACTTTTAGTAGCATAGAGTGAGCATTGATAAGAAGCGTCAACTAGTCCATTGTTCCATTGCAACAGCGCACAAGAGACCCGCCATTTTGGGGCGCAACAATCCTCTATTCCTCCTTCTGGTACGACCTCTATACACCCACGACTGCGTGGTGACTCAAATCTCTAACACCATCGTGAAGTTTGCAGACGACACAGCAGTCGTGGGGCTGATCTCCAGGGGCGACGAGACGGCCTACAGAGAGGAGGTGAAGGCCCTAGAACAGTGGTGCCAGGACAACCACCTCTCTCTGAACGTCAGACAAAGGAGATCATTGTAGACTACAGGAGGGGGGGGGGGGGCGCACACCCCCCAATCACCATCAACAGCACAGTGGTGGAAAGGGTGGACAGCTTCAAGTACCTGGGAGTCAACATCCACCAGGACCTGACATGGGCCGGTCACACCGCCACTGTTGTCAAAAAGGCCCAACAGCGACTACACGGACTCAGGCGCCTAAAGAAATTTGGGCTAAGGCCAGAAATCCTTAAGGACTTCTACAGAGGCACCATTGAAAGCCTGCTGACTGGCCGCTTCACCACCTGGTACGGGAACTGTACCACCATGGACCGCAGGGCGCTATGAAGAGTGAGACGCGCGGCCCAGCACGTAACAGGATGTGAGCTGCCAGAACTGCAGGAACTATATAACCAGCGGTGCCTCAGGAGGTCCCTGAAGATCATCAAAGACACAAACCATCCCCACAACAGCCTGTTCTCCCTGTTACCCTCAGGGAGGAGATACAGGGTCCCAAAAGCACGCACAAATCGCTTGAGGGACAGTTTCTTCCCGCAGGCCACGAGACTCCTTAACATACACAAATTGTGTAGTAGCTGTACTGTACTGTACTGTAGCTGCTACCATTATGTATGTCTAATGCTTAATTGTATGTTTAATTAGGTATATGCTATTTGCACCTGTGCAAACAGAATGTCAATTATGTTTAAGTATGTTTAAAGTATGTACATGCCATTTGCACCTATGTGCAGTGAATATGTCACTGTCTTTGACTCACTTTACTGCCTTATTGCTTCTTGTTTCTCTTGTTTTCCTGCACCTATATGCCCTGTTATTTTGCACTATGTTGTAAACGGAGTCTACAGCACAATAATTTCACATGTGATACTTGTACTACGGAGTGACAATAAAAATCTTGAATCTTGAATCTTGGTCCCCATATGTAATTAAAAACAAATTGTTAATAACAAAACATAGAACACTGATTAAAACAGAAATACGATGCAGCAGCAGTGGGTGAGGCGAGTGCAGTTCCATCAACTTGCATTAAAAGAAATTAATACAAGATAAAAAGAAACATAGCATCAGGGGGGTGAACAAATCAGTTAAAAAAATGAATAAAATAAAATAAAATAAAAAAATAAAAACTATAAAAACAATATAAAACTAATAAAATAATAAAATAAATCTACAGTCTGGAGCAATCTCTTTAAGGTCCTCTTAAAACCACTCAAGGAGGTACTTACTTTAATTTCCTTGGGTAAGAGGTTCCACTGAACAGCTCCACTGTAGAGGAAGCTGTTCTTCCCCATCAGGGTTTTAAAACCAAGTCTGTTTCCCTGCCTCTAGTAAAGTGCTGGTGGGTCTCACGTGCTGGTGGGTCTCACGTCTCACAAGTGAGAAATAGTGCCTCAGGTACTTTGGAACCTTGTTTAAAATTATTTTAAAAGTGAGCAGCAATTTCATATATAAAGTGCGCTTTTCAACTGTTAACCAGTTGAGTCTTTTAAAGTGCTCAGCAACGAGATGAGTGCGAGGATGAACCTTAAGAATCACTCTTATAAGTTTGTTTTGTGCCGTCTGCAGTCTGCCTTTCAGGCGCTGCGTTAAACCGGTGTACCAGGAGGTGGCAGCATAGTCAAAGTGACTTTGTACAAGTGCTCCGGCTAAAATGTGCAAAATAGAACTATCTAAAAAAGCTGCTTTCCTAGCAATGAACTTTGTTTTTTGGTGAATTTTAGTTAGGGCCGATAAGGCCATCTGCTCCCCAGAGAGGCAATTGTCAAGCACACTTCCTAGGTATTTCATCTTCTCTGTGCCCTTGAGTACACATTCTCCTATTTTGACAGCAAAACCCGGGGACCTTGCTAGTCTAATTTTGCTGCCAAACAAGATGGCTTCTGACTTACCCATGTGGAGGGACAGTCTGTTTGTCGAGAGCCACTCACATGCTCTCTCCATCTCGGCACCCAGAGTGTCCTCCACCACGGATTTGTCCCTGTGAGAGACCACCAACACGGAGTCGTCCGCATACAAAAATAGATTACAGGTTACAGCAGATATAAAATAATTAATAAAAAGTAAATAAAACAAAGGACCGAGGATGCTTCCTTGAGGGACCCCCCAACCCCCCACCCCTTTCATCAGACAGTGTCCCACCTACATCGACCATTTGACTGCGATCCTTCAGGTAAGAGGCAACCCACTTGAGTGACCCATCATCAAAACCCATAGCTCTCAACTTTTTGAGCAGGATGCTATGGTCTACTGTATCAAATGCTTTCTGCAGATCAAGCATAACCAGGCCACAAAACTTTCCACTATCAACCTCCTTTCTGAGTAAGTCAGTTAAAAACACAAGACAGGTTTCTATAGAATGTGCTTTGCTAAAAGCGGATTGAAACTCAAATAAAATATTGTTTTTTAAAATAAAGTCATTTATCTGCTCTTGAACGAGCCTTTCCAATACCTTGGATAAGGTACACAGAATGGAGACCGGTCTATAATTGTTAGGATCGAGTTTGCTCCCTTTTTTAAAAAGAGGGATCACCCTTGCCTTTTTAAAAGCAGTTGGGACTATACCTGTTGTGATACTTAGGTTAATAATGTGTGCAATAAAAGGAGTAATTACCTCAGCCGCATCTCTAAGGAACTTGGCTGGAAGGAGGTCAAGACCTGTGCCTTTAGATGGGTTTAAATCATTCAGTATTGTAAAAACAGAAGCCTGAGAAACCATGGAAAGTAAAAAAGAGTCTGGCTTAATATCCCTTTGTGCATAGAAATCCTCAACATGCTTCTCTCCAAAAGCACCTGTAGGTTGAGGGAGTTACCAACTGCTGTGCAACAGTGGAGAAGTGAGAGTTGAGATGATCAGCAACCTCCTTTTTATTAGAGATTACTGATCTCTCGATCTTAAGACTAAGGCTAGCTTTGGATTTGGATTTGTTGCTGTAGCAAACCTCTTTCAGACATTTCCAGAGCTTCTTTGGATCGTCCTTACTCTCCCTGATACTGTCATTAAAAAAGTCTTTTTTTGCCTTGGTGACCATCCTGTTCACTTTGTTTCTTATTGACGTAAAGCTGTTAAAGCTATCCTGGTCTTTATTTTTTTAAAGGTCTTAAAGCCCCACTCAGTAAGTTTTCCACTGCGCCCTCTGCGTGCATTAGTATCGTTAACGATATCGCCGTTCAAAGTCAACAAAACACAGCGCCAGAAGCTCTATGTACATGTTGTGACATCGGGTACTCACCACGTGATGAAATAATAATGCATAGTCCCGTGAAACATCATTTTCGTAGCAAATCCGAATAGAGTTACTTCCTTGTATTCATTCAGACAGCGCTTCCGCTGTACAGCGCATGCGCGCGTCCTGTTTTTTTTTTTTTTCTTGCTACGGGACGGGGCAGACAACTTGCTTAGTCCCAGTGCTGGCCAATGGAGGGCGGTGTGGGATAAATAAAGACGAGGGTCTCCCTATTACAAGTCAATCTACCATGTCCTGTGACTAAAAAGCTCTTATATTAATGTAAAAAATGTCAAAAATCTTACTGATTGGGGCTTTAAAACTGACATTTCTTGCTCTTATAGTCATTAGAATCTCCTCGTTCATCCATTTTTCTGATCGCTGTTTAATTCTAACTTCTTTCATAGGAGCCACCTTGTCGAGGGATAAAATAAATGCTGTATTAACTAGAACGACCGCAACGCGGACTTATGCCTCCGCCATTAGTTAATTATTGAGTCCAAATCGCCATTTGAGGCAAATTGGAAGAAATTCCGTCAAGGCGCTCCTGAGATGTTGCGTTACAGAGCTTGGAATTTGGGTGTGTGAGGTCACAGTGACCTTGAACTTTGACCACCAAAATGTAATCAGTTCATCCTTGAGTCCAAGTGGACGTTTGAGGCAAATTCAAAGAAATTCCATCAAGACATTCCTGAGATATCGCGTTGACAAGCTTGAACATGGCATTCGAGAGGTCACAGTGACGTTGACCTTTGATAACCAAAATGGAATCAGTTCATCCTTGCGTCCAAGTCGATGTTTGAGCCAAATCAGAAGAAATTCTATCAAGCCGTTCTTGAGATATGGCGTTAACAAGCTTGAAAATGGCGTTGGAGAGGTCACAGTGACCTTGACCTTTGATCACCAAAATGTAGTCCTTTCATCCTTGCGCCCAAGTCGACGTTTGAGCCAAATTGGCAGAAATTCCATCAAGCCGTTCTTGAGATATCGCTTTAACGAACTTGGGAATGGCATTCGTCAGGTCACAGTGACCTTGACCTTTGACCACGAAAATGTAATCAGTTCATCCTTGAGTCCAAGTCGATGTTTGAGGCAAATTTGATGAAACTCCGTCAAGGCATTTCTGAGATGTTGCGCTAACAAGCTTGAAAATGGCGATCGAGAGGTCACAGTGACCTTGGCCTTTGACCTTTGACCACCAAAATCTAATCAGTCCATCCTTGAGTCTAGGTCGATGTTTGAGTCAAATCTGATGAAATTCCGTCAAGGCATTCATGAGATATCGCGTTAACAAGCTGGAAAATGACGTTTGAGAGGTCACAGTGACCTTGGCCTTTGACCTTTGACCACCAAAATCTAATCAGTTCATCCTTGAGTCCAAGTCGATGTTTGAGGCAAATTTTATGAAATTCCGTCATGGCATTCGTGAGATATCGCGTTAACAAGCTGGAAAATGGCGTTTGAGAGGTCACAGTGACCTTGACCTTTGACCACCAAAATCTAATCAGTTCATCCTTGAGTCCAAGTCGATGTTTGAGACAAGTTTGATTAAATTCCTTCAAGGCATTCCTGAGATATCGCGTTAACAAGCTTGAAAATGGTGTTCGAGAGGTCACAGTGACCTTGACCTTTGACCTTTGACCACCAAAATCTAATCAGATCATCCTTGAGTCTAAGTCGATGTTTGAGGCAAATTTTATGAAATTCCGTCAAGGCGTTCCTCAGATATCACATTAACGAACATCGTACGGACGGACATACGGACGGACGGACGGATGGACGGACGGACGGACAACCCGGATCCATAATGCCTCCGGCCTGGCTATCGCCGGCGGAGGCATAAAAAGGTGCTATGTTTATGTCCTGACACTCTAATATACTAGAGAATTGCTCATTTTGGTAGTGTTTAAGACTTCTCATAGTCACGGATTTATGCTGCTTATATAAAGGTCTTTTGATTTTCCTTGTAAGATAAATATACTCATGGTCACTTAGACTGTGATTGACAACACCACTGTTATGGATGTTCTGACTATCAGATACTAAAATCAATCAATCACAGTGGCTGTGGTGTCCGTGATTCTAGTGGGTTAATTTACTAGCTGGCAGAGCCATGAAAGTCTACAGAAGCTGTCAAAAGCCTTGTACAGTGTAGTGCCTTTGCTGTTCATGTCTGTGTTCAGATCTCCCATAATTATTGTCACCGTGTTGGAGATATACCCGGAACAGTGAACCTCAAGTAAATCATAAAAATGTAATTGGTCAGGTGGCCGATAAATCCCACCAACCAGAATAGCCTTTGATTTAGGCAGAAGAATGTCAAGCAGAGGAGGTTTTTCCAGTGAGGCATAGGAGGATGGTCCTCCTCTATTAGATTGGGGATTTTATATAAAAAAAATTATTATAATTTTTATTTTTATTTTTATATTTTTCATTTTTCATTTTTCATTTTTCATTTTTCATTTTTCATTTCTTTTTATAATAAAATATCAATCAAATGTGTTTTTTCTTATGTGCAGATGCTCATTTTTTCATTCATTATATTCTTATATGCTTAAAATGCTTCAACAACAGTGACCTGAACTGAACTGAACTGAGCTCCAGGCAGAGAGTCACTCTGGCCCTGCTCTCAGCGTGCGGTAGGCAGATAAAAAAACATTCGCCCTGTGGGCTTTTATTTATTTGGTAATTTATCTAATGAAAAATATGATTGGTTGAAAAACACTTGCAATTCACAGAGAACACGTGAGAGTGATGTGTTTTCCAACCAATCAGATTGAGCTGGAAGTGATTGATTACGCCCTTAGCCCGGTGAAACCAGGTGAAATCTATTGGCCCATTTCCACCGCAGGTAGTAGCGCGATCCCGCTCCGCTCGACTCGATAAATGGTCTCATTCCACCACTAAAAACTATCCCAGCCCGGGTTGTATTGGGGTCGAGTCGTGCTACTTTTAGTACCTGCCTCGTCGTGGTTCTATTCTGTGAACCCGGGTTCATACGGTGACGTGAAAATATTGTTGACGACTGATTGGTCAGGCAGAATCGTGTTTACTCTGTCTACTGACTGCAATGCTGGCGGCTGCATACCAGTTTAGTGGGCTTACCTTCTCTTCTGTTATGTATATTCCCATCAGTCTTTTGTGTTGCTGCCTTCGCCTCCGGTGAAATAAAATCGTGGCGGGTGTTCAATTAGAAAAAAGTCCGCTGCTCAGGGAGTCAGGAAGCTCTGTAGCTGAGTGCAGGCTGCAGCGCTCCACTAGGCCGCAGCGGGTGTTTGGTGAAGCCGCGGTCTTGCCTGGTGAGAGGCCGCGGGGTACAGGCTTCATTCACTCTGTTGCGCCTCTCCGGTCCCCGCACACCGCAGCGCATGCCTGTGAGTTTGACTAACTACAAAGTGATATCCATTCCTGGCCGATTGTCACATTTGCCCATGTACACTGTAGGTCATTTAGAGGCACCAGTATTTCATAAACAGTTTAAAAGTTCTGTGGATGGATTTAATTGTAACGTTATGTTATAGCCTACTTCGGCTATAAGCGAAGGACAGATATGCGGTCGCTATGACGACCAGCTGTGGGCGGGGGTGGGTGGGGGAAGATGATCCGCGGTGGAAGCAAAACGTCCATCGGGCCGAAACGATTAGAGCCGAGTGGTGACGAGCTGTGCAGGGCAGTAAAATGTGGTGGAAATGAGCCATAATTGGTTGTTGGTTGGATAGATTGCTGACATTGATTGACATTGTATTGTCCACTGCCTGGTCTCTGACGCTGAATGAAGTAGGAAGTGAAATCCAATGCCTGTGATGACCTGACAGGAAGGATTTACGACTTTTACTGAGACAGTAGCAGCATATCATATTTCCCTCTTATTTTTATTTACTTTTTTATCAATCAGTAAGTGTTCACAAGCGAGACAGTCGTTGCATTGGATTACCACCCAAAACGAGTTTCGAGTTGCGTGAGACTTGAGCTGCGCCATACTGGGCTTTTTGCAATGTCAGAAAACTGGAATATTTGCAACGTCTCGACTGCAGCGTTTCCACTACAGACAGCATGGATATTCAAGTAAGTCAATTGATTTCAAGTTATCCGAACCTTCTATTAAATTCGGCGTAGAAATGGTTCACCGAGCAGCGCTATTTTTGTCGTATTGAAGTTTCATCCTGTAATTTTTTATACTAAAACCCGCGACCTTAAATTCACACATTTTTTTACTGAATTTGGCCTGTAAATCGATGGCTGACAGCGAGCTCAATTTTAAAGCTTGAATGGTGATCTTTATACCATATGAAAGTAGAAGAAATAAGGAATCGATTGGGACGAAACATGTAAACCTAGGATGTCGGGAAGGGGGGGTAAATAACGCTCCAAAGTTGATGAATTGGAATGTAACTAAACGAGTATGTTGATGCAGCAGCACTGTGCAGGGGAAAACACACTCTCGTTCCAGATGCAATAAAGTGTAATTTAACGCTATTTGACAACAGTTTCGGCCATAGACTTTGTCAAGTATCATACAAACAGTGCAAGACAGCCATCATAAAGACAGATGGGCTGATTGAATGGACAACACCTGTCTTGTGAAAGCACACCTGAGTGTGATTACAATGACATCATAGGATCAGTCATGCAGTAATAGGCTACATTTTCGGTACTGACGCAGATTAATCAAAACATTGATGTCACAGGTAGGCTGTATACCATAATATATCATGAATCTATGTGAATAAATAGATTTATATAAATGGTAATCACAGCCTAATGCATAGAGATACATCCTGAAACCTTCTCGCAACAGTTCTAGCCTAAGCCAGTGGTTTTCAAAGTGGGGTCCCCAGCAAAAAGGGGGGATAATCTATTTTCACTATAATTCCATGGCATCCATAAGTAACACAATCTAAGATAGTGTAGAAGTGAGTAACTAGGCTAATTATAACCCTAACTGCACAAATAATTGACAAAAATCTCGAAATAAATATACAGTATTTACTCTGAGAAATGAAATAATGAGAAAAGGAACAATTATTGATGGTTAAAACTGAATAATGACATCACAACAGTCGAATCCTAATGCTAATTTAAAATGAGATTTGGGCATTTTGGGCAAAAGAGAAAAAAAAAACGCCCAAGCTACCTCCCCTGTTACCAATCTCACCAGCCGCCACTGATGTCAAGCCATACTGCCTCAATCTCTTTGACCTCAATGTCTGATCTAACATTTAAATCTAAGCCATGCTTAATAAAAATACAAACCCCCCCTCCCTTACGGTTTCTGTCCTTTCTAACCACAGAAAAATTAACCAGCTCAATTTCATTGTCCGTTATAGAGCTGTCAAGCCAGCATTCTGTTAGAATAAAAATGTCCGGTTTGCATTCCGCAGATATTAAACGAAGTTCGTGAATTTTGGGTAGAAGGCTTCTCACGTTGAGATGTAGGACGTGACGCCCTTTAGCAGAAAATAAACAGCACAGTCTCACCTCGGGCTCCGAATGCTCAAACGAGTCATCCTTTATTGACGCGTTGACCTCAGTAACAGTGGTTGAGGCAGCCATGTTGGGAGCTTCCGCTGGTGGACTCGAAACCGCTGATGATGTCGATGGCTGCTGATCAGTGATGGCCCTGGGCTGGACACCCGCTGTCGCCGCCACCGAAGCCAGGGATGTGATGATGGAAGTCGTCACAGCCCTGTAGCGATGCCGGGGTGAATGCTGTTTACCAGCTGCTGGGCTAACCCTAGCCCAGCAGGCTAACCCTAACCCTAACCCAAACGGCGCGCTGCTGTCCCCTCTGGGTTCCCCGACTGCCCCGTCAGGGAACGTTCACTGCTCCGTTGGGGATGTTAGCTGCTCGGCTGGTGATGTTAGCTGCTCCGCACGGGGTCAGCTCGCCATTCCGAATTGTCGGCATTCCGATCATTGACTTCTATGCTTTCGGAGAGGCGGCCCTTTTTATCTCCAAAAAATGTTTCGCCGAGAGGTTAGGTTCTGGGGGAGGTTAGGCTTAGGCGTGGGGGGTGGGAGAGGTTAGGTTTAGGGTTATGGTCTGGGGGAGGGTTCTTTCGCAATGGCGAGACAGATCTCAATTTTGTCAGAATGCCGGTATTTCGGAGTGCCGACATTTCGGAATGCCGAGGTGTCCCCGCTCCGCACGCCAGACCCACGGAGATGTAGTCTGCTCGGCTGGTGGCGTTAGTCCCATCGGGGATGTTTGCTGCCACGCCACCGCTGCTGCCAGGCCGCTAGCCGAAGGCGCTAGGTGGGGGATCACCTCCGTCGCGCGTCCTGCCGGTGACGCTGGGATCTCACCTGGGCTCACAGCAGCTGGACCAGGGCATTGGTGGATGTCCCCAGAAAGCAGAAGGGCGAGCGTGATGAGTAGTTTGTAGGCATTTACAGTTCTGATGGAGTGTTTGCGTTTGACTCGGTTGTGGTTCTTGCGGTAACACTTCATAATAACGTTCAGTAGTAAATAATTTATAAGCTATTAATTAATGATGAACTAATCATTTACAAAACATTTGTAAATGATGAATAAGTGCTATGTAAACATATTAAAAACGTGTTGTAAGTCTTTCAGTAAATCATGAAATTATCATAAATAAAACGTAATAAATAAATAAATAAAACATAAATCCAACCATTATCTCTATAAACATTTATTAATCATGAACAAATGATGAGCAAATCATTAGTAAATTATTTAAAAGTAATTAGTTGATACATTATAAATCACTTCTAAGTCAGTTTTTATATTGCAACTTCTGTTTATCAGTATCTCGCCACTTACACATTTGTTAATCATGAACAAATGATGAACAAATCATTAGTAAATGATCTGCATATCATTTGTGGATGTCTCATTAATTACTTGTAAGGTAGCCTGTTAAAAGCCTCAAAACAATGATACTGTACCGGTTATGACCTGTTAATGAAGCTTCTCCCATGCGGGTGAACAGGGACTGACTCCATGTATCCCCAGGCCGACCGAAGCAGTCAGCACTTAGAAGCACTGCAGCACAAACTACAAAGTTTTGCCCAACTGTAATAAATGATGTGTAAATAATTTACAACTCACTTATAACGCTTCCTCAACGGTTACAAATGATTTGTACATGTATACAAATCATTTATAAATCTTTCTGTATCCCCTAATCTAAAGTGTAAACAATTCATCACTCATAAATGTGTTACATATAATCTGTAGATCTTCCTCAACAGTTACAAATGATTTGTACATGTATACAAATCATTTATAAAGCTTTCTTTATCCCCTGATCTAAAGTGTAAACAATTCATCACTCATAAATGTGTTACATATAATCTGTAGATCTTCCTAAACAGTTACAAATGATTTGTACATGTATACAAATCATTTGTAAAGCTTTCTTTATCCCCTAATCTAAAGTGTAAACAATTCATCACTCATAAATGTGTTACATATCATCTGTAGATCTTTCTCAACGGTTACAAATGATTTGTACATGTATACAAATCATTTATAAAGCTTTATTTATCCCCTAATCTAAAGTGTAAACAATTCATCACTCATAAATGTATTACATATAATCTGTAGTTCTTCCTCAACGGTTACAAATGATTTGTACATGTATACAAATCATTTATAAAGCTTTCTTTATCCCCTAATCTAAAGTGTAAACAATTCATCACTCATAAATGTGTTACATATAATCTGTAGATCTTCCTCACCTGTTACAAATGATTAATGGACCCCAGGCCCCAGCAGAATACATCTATATTGTGCAGCTTTTACTAAATGTTTTTTTTTATTGGATCATTAAAATACAGCATTCCAATTACAAAAAGGGGTAATATACCAAAAAATCAAGGTCTGGGGGGAAATAAATACTTTTTTCAATCGAAAATGTGTGGAACCATGATTTACAAATTGAAAACACAATAATTACAACAATAAAACAGTGTCAGTGTCTCTAAACCTTAGGAGAAAGCCTACATATTCTCCATATAGCTTTGTTGTCAAATTATAGGACACCATACTGTACGGATATATTTACAGATGATGACTTATAAACTAGAAGTGCACAAATGGAAAATAAGCAAAGAAAAAGGTGTTCATTTAGTATCTCAGCAACATGTACAATACATATTCAATCATGAGAGGCCAGTTGGTAGGATTTAACAAACTTTATTTAGCAATCGGCATGCATGGCAAATACTTTGGCGCATGACTCCATTAGCCAGTGGCGCTGCTCTTGAGGCAAGAGGAGGGCATCTGCGTAGGCTAGGAGATCCCCCAAAAGGAAGATCTGATTACCGGAGGTTAATTGAGATCTGCGGGCACCGGTAGTTGATTGTACTTTTCTGGCCTTCGACCTTTTTAACGACTTATGGCTACTTGCGGCTGGCGCTTCCCAACTCGGTCGGGCCTTCGATCTTGACCCCCCTACTTGCGTTGCGGCTGGCGCTTCCCAGCTCGGTCGGGCCTTGCGCGCCGCACGACTTGGCCTTCTGACTGACCCTGACTCTCTCTCTCGACTCGCATGACTCCATTAGCCAGTGGCGCTGCTCTTGAGGCAAGAGGAGGGCATCTGCGTAGGCTAGGAGATCCCCCCCCGTGGGGGATCAGGAGTCACGACTCGTTGGTGGCGGACTGGGGAGGTGGGTGGGGCAAAACAACGCTTCGGAGGCCGGCTTCAGGGGAGATGGACTGCCATGAAGCTGCTGCTGTTATGATCGGCCAGAGAGAGAGAGGTGACGTAGAACACTTGCTATATATATGAGAATTAACTGACGTCATATCTGACGTCATTACGGACGTCATACTAAGACTTTGACTGACCACGTCATACTAGAACTTGACTGACGTCAGGGGTGATCGGATTAGATTATGCACGAATGGCCTTCTGCTTGAAATATGGTCTAGAGACCTCACTTGTATCGATGAAACTGGTTGTTGAAATCATCCAAAGTCCACTCCACAGGCAGGCAGATCTTGAGACGGACGTCCCTGTGTTTGTTTCCCCTGCCACCACAGCCAGCGGTTCGTCTGCCTGATAAAGAAAATTATCTTACAATGGTCATGGCAGATGGAGGAGACTACCGTCTCACTGTAGCAAGGCACACAAGCAAGCATTTATTTCTGAAACAAAATATTTTCGCGGCCACAAGATTGAGCGAAAAAAGGTGCGTTTGTGTAAACTATTCAGATTTCTCTGAATGGCGAGGGACGCTAACTGCTGCTTTCTGCCATTTTAGCAAGTCCCATTCTAATAACTTGCTCGCAATAAATAACTAATTGGCTTTGCTCTAGACATGTTTGCAAAAACTGCTGTAATACTAGCTTGGTTAGACAGTGGTGTTTATCTACTCCTCCTGATGGCTAGCTCGGCTAACGCTAACCTAGCTACGCTAGCCGTGGCCAGCTATCGATCTAAGTTAGCCATTAGGACACATTTTTATTAGCAAACACCATAATCATACTAAAGTTACCATGCGGGTGTTAGCAACCCCCGTCAGAGTTAAGGAGGCAGGAGACTTACTTTGGTACAGGCTTAATAATTCACAGCTTCCCAGCAACTCTCAGCATGGACGTCAGTCATGAGCACAGGAAAGCAACAACAACACAGTTCCGGCTGGAAACATGCATGCACTTCAGTTCCTAGTCAGACATCAACATCACTCTAAAAACCAGAATCGCCACAGTATCGTGTCTGATTTAATTTCAGTAGGTGGCTGGAAAGTGGCACGGTTGATATTGTACTTACATTGCTGCTGGGTTTAGAGTTTGCAGACCGCTGCCATGTTGGATCTGCGCTGCAGACGCAGCTTGCGTGTGCGCGTTCCCGTGAACGATGTAGGGAGGGGAGGGGGGACCCCTCCGAACGGAACATCACTGAATGCAGCTTCAATGAGACATCCACAACTTTCATCAACAACTTTCAATCATTTACTAATGATTTGTTCATCATTTGTTCATGATTAATAAATGTTTATAGAGATAATGGTTGGAATATAAAAACTTCATAGTATATTGATTAATTATGAACAATTTACAATTTACGTTTTATTTATGATCATTTCATGATTTACTGAAAGTTTATAGATGACTTACAACACGTTTTTAATATGTTTACATAGCACATATTAATCATCTACAAATGTTTTGTAAATGATTAGTTCATCATTAGTTCATCATTAATTAATAGCTTATAAATGATTTACTACTGAACGTTATTATAAAGTGTTACCACCCCGGTGCCGCCCGCCATTGTGGGCGAGGTTGCGCTGCTAGCAGATGCTAGCAGTAGTCGGCTCAATGGAGAGGGTTCCGCTCTATAATTAGAGAGTTCGGCTCTTTACCCGTCTCCGGGCTGCAGATCCGGGCTAATAGGGAGCCCCACTGCAGCTTCGGTGTCCCGTCTCCACCGTCAGGTTAACTCCAGTGCTAGGTGTATTTGGCTCCGTTTGCTGAATGGGCTACAGGCTAGTAGCTAGTCCAGGTGCTGCTACTGCTTTGTGCTAGCAGTTAGCAGTTTGTCCCGCCAGAGCAGGTGAGCAAAGATGGACAAAAAGAGGGTTCCGCTTTGTAATTAAACAAAGAATTCGGCTCTTAGGAGGTGTAGGTTATGCCCCGCATACAGGAGATTTTACAAATAGGAAAAAAAGCAGATTACATACAAATTTCACAGGACAGACAGACGAAGAGCACGCACGTCTGACAACCACGGAGGGACAACGCTGCTGCAGCCAGACGTGCGCAATCGGGTACGCCGTCTACAACTGCACTGACACCCCCTGTTCTGCTGTTCTGCTGTTGGGATAGGCGCATGTGTGTTTCTGATATTCTGAATATATAAGCTACAGTGCAATATAAATAAGGTTTTACATTGATTTCCCTGCTGTGCTGCTGTGTTTGGTCATTAAATAAATGGAGAGAGAGTCCTCCAAAGATACAGTATATGTCGATTCAGTCTTTGTTTTTGTATTATGTGAATGTTCATAATTAAGAGTGAGATAGAATTTACTGAATTCTGTAGGCTATGCAGAATATGCAAGGAGACAATATTTTTTTTGATCATTGTAAAGCCACAGCATAGTAATTAATGTGATGTGTGTAGTTCTTCATATATCTAGTCTCTTCATTTTGCTCTAAAAGTGCACCAGATTGATGCATTTTACTTTACAATGTACAAAATGTTCTTTCGGGGTGGCATGCCCCCGGACCCCCTGCCAAATGTCCCCACCACTTTCCAAATCTAACCTACGCACTTGGCCAATATTAATTTCAACTAGGTGACTGCTAACTCCTGCTTTAGGGCTTATTTGTCTTGGCTGCCTGAACATAATTCCAATCAAAGTTAGGAAATCAGTTTTGATTATTGTATTTTACTTTTTTATGCCTACAAAGCAAATCTTTATCTTTATCTTTATCGTTTATTTGAGCAGGGACAGTACACAATAAACATATTGCACCAGAGATAGCTAAGAGCTAATTTGCATCTGTAGTCCCTGGGCGCACATAGTACATATCAAATACAGAAATAAAAGAAAATCCAAGTGTATAAACAATCAATATACATGGTACAAAAAATTATAATACTTACTATTAGTAATATATAACACAAATGTTACTTTTTACTTGAGTTTCCCTTTGGAAATTATTTTTGGTATAGATGGGCCATTGTATTTAAGCAAGAAGTATTATGCAGAATATATACAGTAGGGAGACAATTGTTTTTTCATCATTGTAAAGCCACAGGATAGTAAAGAGGATATTAATGTGATGTGTGTAGTTCTTCATAGATCTTTCATTTAGTTGTCAAAGTGCACCAGATTGATGCATTTTTATTTAAAATTTGCAAAATTTTCTTCACGGGGGCACGGCCGCCCCTGGACCCCCCTAGTGAGTGTGAGCCTCACACTACTGTTAGGTTCATCCACCACAATTTCTTTAAATCCTGTGGGGAACACGGGATTCAGTGGAGTGGTGGTGTGCCTACTGAAGAGGCAGGTGTCAGCACCACATTGTAAAGTGTCGAAGGAATTCAGCATCATCAGATTCTCTTGACAGCACAAAAAACTGTATTAATGTTAAAATTACTGCAAAACGCACAATCCTGGCGGCTGACCTGGTGCCCTCCGCACGCTCGGAAAAAGGCCTCTTCATCTACAACTCCAGGGCTGAATTTCAGTCCCAGTCCGCCACTGTTCACATTCACACCTGGAAGCTGACCACTACAACCACAGTCTGATCTGCTGCCACTGAGCAGCTCCATTGGAGCGGTTGGGGGTCCAGTGTCTTGCTCAAGGACACTTCAACACACTGGTGGGGTTGAACCCTGAACCTTACAATTGCCGGACGACAGCTCCACACACACACACACACACACACACACACACACGCGCGCGCGCGCGCACACACACAAACACACACACTCTTTCCCTCTCTCTCTCTCTCTCTCTCTCTCTCTCTCTCTCTCTAAACAGTGCAGTTGACCCAGTTCATAACCGTTAAACTCAGATGTTCCATAGTAGCCTGGTTCTCCAGAAATCAGAACCTCAGAGGCTTTCACACACCATCATTACACCAGTAAGATGTACCTGAGCCCTACCTGATAAACACAAGAACATGAACATCATCAGCCTGGGATCCATATTATCAGCTTGTCCGCGTCTTAACTCGCTGTCTCTGAAGAAGCCTGTTTGTCAGCGTGTCGTCTTAAAATGGCATCTCCTGGTCTGCTGGTATCTATATTTATGTGCGGTTTACACCCCATCTCTTATCTCCTCATCAGCATTGCGTGTTTATCTCTGATAGGCCCACCTGTAATGACAGGAAGCTGCTGTCAGAAACCACAGTGACTTCCTGTAGCTTCACGATGTCTCCAACACGACATCACAACACAAGTCCACTGTCTATCATTCAGTTTGATTTAGAGAGGCACAGCTCCAGTTAGTTATGTGCAGTGTTGGGCAAGTTACTGAAAATGAGTAATTAGTTACAGTTACTAGTCTCAAAAGGTAATTTAATTACTTTACAGATTACTGCATAATAAATCATTAATAGTCATTGTACCTGCATGGGATACCTGAACATTCACTTATTGGGGAGGCTTATAGCCTATAGGTCTGGCTGGAGCTGCAGAGCATTATTGCTGGACAGGAAGGCGGTATCTCTCCCTCTGAAGTTATCCGTTATTTTCACATCCTAAAGTAGGATCTCAGCTCTCTACTGTGTCTGAGACCAGCAGGTGGTGCTGTTTCATCATTTCTCAGCACCACTGAGCTTCTCTTTCAGTGAGCAGCATTCAACAGCTCAAGAGAAGAGAGAAGAGGAGCAAGAAGAGAGGAGAGCACAGAACATAGGAGAAGCAAAATCCCATTTCATCCCATTTGTTGTTTTTAATTAAACAGAAATATTAATATTATTAATCATAATGGACTTGTCAAAAAACTCTTACTTGCACATCCATGTCTGTAACCGCGTGCAGCCGAGACGTTGGTATCCCAGTATTTGCGGAGATTTCAGTCTCCACTCTGTACCGCGGCCGCTCGCTCTAAACTTTCTACAAACTAAGTGTTGTAGAAAGTCGTGTTGTGTCTGGCTGGCTTGTGAGCTAACTTACTGCTTGATAAAAATAAATAAAAAGAAGAAGGGGAAAATATAATATGCTGCTACTGTAGTGTAAATCTATCTATTACTGTCATGTCACATTTTAAGAATATCATGAATATATGCATTTTATTTAAAAAAGAACACATTTGATTAATGTTTTATTTAAAAAAAATATTATTACATAAAATCCCCCATCTCTTCTAAAAAATAAGGGAGGATCATCCTCCCTAGCACTACATTAATAACCTCCTCTGGTATGGACCTAGGAAGCAAATGATTGCCATTTGCAATCCTGGGGTTATTTATAATTGTCTATTATTTAACGGCACGATATAGCCTATCACATGAAACATCAACAACGGTATGCTGGCAATAAGAATTATGATATGCATGACATTAGAACCATGAAAAAGATACGTGACGGCCGGTGATGTTATCAGACAATGGGCGACCATCTTCCCACTCAAGAACAAACACCCGTTTGTTACATCGATGAGAGACACGGAAAACGGACTGGCTGGAGACAACAGGGGAAATCGGTTTCTGCTGGTGGCACAGCTGAAGCCCGGCCTGGAGAAGCGTTGATCATTTTGATGTGGAAATGGCGCACCTCTCGGTAACGCTGAACGGAGGGTTCTTCTGGCGGCTGGAAGCTTGGAGTCTCCGGTGATGAAAATATAACGCCACTGCATGCTGTACCTAATAATAAGGCCCGCTCGGACTGTTGACTGGAGACTATCGTTATTGACTTGACGATGCCAAACTGCTGGCTGGTGAAGTTTGTTAGTTCGAGCCGATTTGCTCTGTGAATGGGGAGATAATCCTTTGAATGGATGTAGCGGCAGCCGATGCATGGAGAGAGAGATTTGACGAACAAAAACGAATGGGTAACCGAACGGCAGCGACTGCAATGACAGCAAGGCTGAGACCGGTAAGAGCGAAGCAACTGCTATGGTGAAGACCATCACTGAGCAGAGACACACAAAGTGAGTTACAACACTCTAAAATACGAGGGAACTGATATAGAACTCCAGTTAGGTGAGAGAGAGGGAGAGCGTGGGAAAGCGTGGGAGACATTGATTGGACAGAAATGACGGCGTGCATATTTATGAATGAGTGATGTCACCTGAGCAGGGCGTTGCTGCAGGGGGAGAGAGATGAATGGAAGGAACAATGGATTAATGAATGAGATTGTTAATCAGACATTGATTAGGGGAAGTAGTCTTGCATCATTGAAAATAGTCTGAGACATTATTTTTGTTGACTGGGGTGGGACAATAGAAACGTGTTTGCAGTGGGTAAACGGCGGAGACAAAAGAAAAGATTGGAGGATTTACAGTGGACTCAATTAAAATTCAGTGAAACACTGATCTGCCGCCGAGGACAGAGAGAGATGGAGAGAGTTTGTGACAGATCGGCTGTGATGCCAACTATAGCAGGTGGAGGTGAATAGCCTATTGGTACAAGTTTTCTCAATTCATGTACCTGCGAGTGAAATCTCCCGATTCTAAATATAGCTGAACCGTTTGGTTTGACTAAGTAAAACTACTTAGTCAAACACTGTACCAGAAAATCTCTGGTAGAGTGCTGAAGCACTATTAAATCTGTTTTAATTTATCTTTTGTACTTTTTGAGAAATCTGCACTGTTCTGCTCTCCATTGCATTGCAAAACACTTTTAAGGGAAACTGAGGAGGAATGCCGTCCCCCCTCTCGTTCTCACGAGTTCCCTCTCAACGTTTACTCTGGGACCTCTGTCCCCCCCATTTCCACCACTGGGTCTAAAAGTTGTGTTGATCCTTGTTACACAGTGTTGTGTATTGATAGTCAAATTTCTGCTGTGTTGCGTGGTTTTTTCCCCCAGACCTTAAGTTCAGCTGAAAACGGTTTCCAAGGAGTGAAGGAGTTTTTTTATCTTCCTATCTTCAGACCTTGAGAAGGGTGTTGGTCTACCTTATCTTGATTGGTCGGGTCTTGCCCATGCTCTGCTATATGTCATCTCTTCTGTGTTGCATGTGTTTTTCCCCCAGTCCTTAAGTTCAGCTCAAAAAAAGTTTCCAATAAGTGAAGGCGTTTCTTATTTTATTATCTTCACACCTCGACAAGGGTGTTGGTCTACCTTATCTTGATATTTGACTGGGTTCAAACTGTCAAAATGTGTACTGTGCAGTTTGGAGAGAGAAATGTGTTTACATTGGCAGAGCTGCAATAGAGTGCAGAAGTGACACTTCTCTGCCCCCTGGTTCAAAGGTTTAACTTCACTATAGAGACTGCATGGTATCTGGCAATATAACCAGTGTTGGGGAAGCTACTTTGAAAGCATAGCTTAGGAAGCTATACCAACTACTTCACCATGGAAGCAAAGCTACCCTGGGAGAAATGTAGCTACGACCCCGAGTTTCCCAATCTATTTTCCATCCCCGTAATAAAAGCTCTGCTAAAGGGCATTGCCAAAGCCTTTCCGACTGCCCCTGACTCTAGGCGTCGCATAACTCTCCCCGTGTTACGGCAGCTTCTGGGGCGCACGAGAGACGGCCTTTTCTCTCCCCTGCAAGATTCCTTTTTAGAATTCGTGTTCTCGTTAGCCTTTTATGGGTTCCTCCGCGTTGGCAAGTTCACATGCCCAGCGTCATTCGACCCCTCCCGGGACGTGACCCTGTCCGAGCTAAAGTTTCACCCCGATCATTATAGTCTCTCCCTTAAACACACCAAGGCGGGCAGAGCCTGCTCCATCATCATTGCCCGCAACTCTTCCCCCTTTTGCCCCTTTGCTTCCATGCCCCAATACATAGGAATTCGACCCCAGACTGGCCCATCTGCCCCTCTGTTCCTCATCTCACCCCACCATCACATGACAAAAGCCTGGTTCACTCTTCACCTCAAGCGGATCCTCCAGATGTGTGACCTCCCAGCGGAGTACTATTCCACTCACTCCTTCAGGATCGGCGCGGCCACATCGGCCTCCGTGCAAGGGGTGTCCTCCGCCTCCCTGCAACAGATGGGCCGCTGGTCCTCCTCAGCCTACGTGGCCTACATCCAACCGGAGCAGGTCGCCATTAGGGCTGTCCCAAACGATTATTTTCTTATCGATTAATCTAACGATTATTTTTTAGATTAGTCGATTAATCTACCGATTATTATTATTTTATTTTTTTTTATTATATGACCAAATTGATTTAACTTTTAACCATTTCGATTTCCACTTTCCATACAGACCCCCAGTATTGGTTAGTTGTTTATAACGTGACTATATTTATAACGTTTATGTACTCGTTTATGTACTTTCCAGTTTATAACTCGGGTCTACAGCCAGAGTGCTGAGGGGTTGTAGCTATTGCGCAACACACAGATTCAGCCCGCAAACCGGAGTACGTTATAACCTATAAATTTAGTCACGACGTTAACAACTAACCAATGCTGGGGGTCCGTATTGAAAGTGGAAATCGAAATGGTTAAAAGTTAAATCAATTTGGTCATTCAGTGGCGTTTTACTGCCATTTGAAGTAACGACAAGTAACAGTTAGCCGCTAACATTAGCCACACGTGACTACATAATTACGTAGTCGACGTCATCGATTACGTCGACTCGCTGGGACAGCCCTAGCCGCCATATTGTCTGCCCAAAGATCCCTCCTCCCCTAGGCTTCAAATGGTAAGCACATGCATTCATTCCCTGCAGTAGCTTGTTACTTCGCATTTCATTGGTGGTGCCCTCCCCGAATCTATAGCGCCAGCAGCGCTCCGGCAAAATAGTGCCAGCGGTAGTAATGACTCCAATAGGCAAATGCCGTGGTGATTCCAAATCACTAATTCAGATCCCAGCACCGCCTGAGCGTAAGTCGCGAAAATGCTAAGTCAGCGCGCTGAATTATGCCGGATTGGTCGATCACCCAGCGCCCGCTGTATCACTGCGGCCAAGCCCGGTCGGTGATTTTCGTAAGCCGCTGTGGGGGTTTTCTTTCTTAATGCTAAGTCAGCGCGCCGAATTATACAGGATTGGTCGGGTGCGAACTGAGAGCACGGGCACAATTCCAAACAGACATAGCGAGCTGTAACTTTCTGTGTTTGACTGAAACCTGGCTCTCACCTGAAACAGCGGATCACGCCATCACATTACCTGGATTCAGTGTTCACAGAGGGGACAGAGACGCAGAACGATCCGGTAAGATGAGGGGCGGCGGTGTTTGTCTGATGGTTAACAAGAACTGGAGTGTCAACAACACTAACATCGGGATGTATTGCTCAGCAGACTTGGAGTATGTTATGCTTCAGTGTGTACCTCATTACAGTCCAAGGGAATTTACAACAGTCACCCTCGCTGCAGTATACATCCCACCACAGGCAAACACCAATAACGCACTCAAAGAGCTGCACCGCGTGATCAGCGCACAGGAGGCCAAACAGCCTGAAACAGCGCTAATAGTGGCGGGCGACTTCAACAGGGTTAACCTGAAAAGGAGAATGCCCACCCTTCATCAGCACATCCACTTCAACACACGAGGCAAAAACATACTGGATCAATGCTATACAAGCATCCCCAATTGTTACAAGGCGACACCCCGACCCCCCTTCGGCAAATCGGACGACGCCTCCATCTTCCTCGTTCCCAGGCACAAACAAAAACTCAAGTGACACCCGCCGACCCTCCGAACCGCCCACTGCTGGTCAGACCAATCAGACGACATCCTGAGAGACTGCTTTGGCCAAGTGGCATGGGAGGAGTTCAACACAGGAGGCTTGGAAGAATATGCAGAAACGGTATCATGCTTCATAAAAAAAATGCACCGAGGACATAGTCCCAACAAATTAGTAAAAATAATGCCAAATCAGAAACCCTGGATCAACAGCGATGTTCGGGCTGCCCTGCACGCCAGGACCACAGCCTTCAAGTCCGGAACGCCTGAAGAATACAAGCAGACACGATACGCCCTCCGTGTCTCAATTAAAAAAGCACGGTGAGAATACGGAAAGCAGCTGGAGTCCAAACTGGACACTAACAACCCCAGACATCTGTGGAGTGGACTCCATGCTGCTACAGACTTCAAAGGGGAAAAACAACAAAACCCAAACATAACACCCACCCTGCCGGACGAACTCAACGCGTTCTACGCAAGGTTTGACCCCTGTGCCAGAGCGCCCCCCCCGTCCTCTCCTACACTTCTCTGCCAGCTCTCCCCCCCACCACCCCTCCTCCTCTCCTCCCCCTCACCCCTCACCTCTCCCCCCTCTCCGGCACCTCCCCCCCCCCTCTCCCCCCCCCGCTACCTCCCCCCCCCACCACCCCTCCTCCTCTCCTCCCCCCCACCACCCCTACTGCTCTCCTCCCCCCCACCACCTCCCTGCCACCTCTCCCCCCCACCACCCCTCATCACCCCCACCCCCCCCCATTCACACCTAACCACCAACCCCCCCTACCTCCCACCCCCCACAGACCCAGACCGCCCTCTCACCATTACTGAGGATGAGGTGCGCCAGTCGTTCTTGCGTATCAACCCGTGCAAGGCGGCTGGCCCGGACGGCATCCCCGGGCGTGTCCTCAAGGCCTGCGCCCACCAGCTGGCAGGCGTATTCACAGACATTTTCAACCAGTCCCTCTCCCTCCGACAAGTTCCCTCCTGCTTCAAATCAGCAACAATCATCCCCATTCCCAAACAGCAGAAAGTGACCAGCCTCAACGACTGGCGCCCTATAGCCCTCACGCCCATAGCCAGCAAGTGCTTCGAAAAGCTGCTTATATCACAGCTCCGCCCCACACTCCCCCCAGACCACGACCCGCTCCAATTTTTCATACCGCCCCAACAGGAGCACAGCGGATACAGTAGCACACGTGCTCCACACCGCCCTCTCGCAACTGGAGGGGAAGGACACCTATGTGAGAATGCTGTTCGTGGACTACAGCTCAGCATTCAACACCATAGTACCCTCCAGGCTGGTAAGCAAGCTCAAGGATCTGGGATTAAACACAGCAATGTGTGACTGGATCCTGGACTTTCTGACAGACCGCCGCCAGGTGGTGAGAGTGGGCAACCTCATCTCCTCCCCACTGACCATCAGCATAGGAGCGCCCCAGGGATGCGTCTCCAGCCCCTTCTGGTACGAGCTCTACACCCACGACTGCGTGGCGACTCAAACCTCGAACACCATCGTGAAGTTTGCAGACGACACAGCGGTCGTGGGGCTGATCTCCAGGAGCGACGAGACGGCCTACAGAGAGGAGGTGAAGCAGGGCCGGACTGGGACCAAAAAGAGGCCCTGGCAGTAAGTCCAGACCAGCCCAGGGGTGGACTGTTTCGCCGCCCGAAGGGCGGTGAATTTTTGGCGGCCAGATTTAGAGAAATATCTCATTTTAAATTAATAGACTGAGCAGGTGTAACCAAGGCTATTTTCCAAACTGCTCAGCCTCCTGGAAAGATCCATAATCACCAGACTAAGTACATTGTTACTGCCCAGGCCAGGCTCAATTCACAGTTCACACCACTGGCCATGGCCCGCCAACAACTGCAGGCATGAGGTACCGCACCATAACAAGGCAGCAATAATTGTCTCCAAGAACACTTCTACACAAACACATTAAATCACAGATAGCACAGCAGCCAAAAACACACGCCCACAGCATGGTACGCCGACCAGATTCACACACACATAGGACCTAGCAAACAAGGCCAGCAGCATCATTATGACCAAACCACAATAGAATAGAATAGAATAGATTTACAAGGGGGAAAGCCCATTTCTGACATTAGTTTCTGTTTTGTTTCTCGTATTTATTTATTTTGACATGTTAACCCAGTTTTCAATTAGGCTACATCACCAGCAGCATTTGATTTAAAATACAAAATGACTACAGGTTATTTTCACCTTCTAAATTTAACACCTCCATTCATTCATTTACTGTAGCCTACCCAGATCTGATGTGCATAAACAAAGCAACATTACTTGTGCAAACAACATCACGACACCTACTTCTGCAAAGTTAGCTTCAGCTTGTGTAGTTCCTCCATGATCCACGTCCTCCTCAGAAAATTTGCCATCATCATCGCTGTCAGTCACCAGCACGGTGGTGGTGGGGGCGATAGTGGGGCCGGACTGCTGCTCGTCGTTCCCATGATGCTGCCCAGCATCGGCCACGACAGTGGGTGACTTCTGTGCCTCGGTGGAGTTGCCATCGGTCCTGCTAGTACTGCTGCTAGCAGCACAGGAGCTGACACTGGGGGTCTTAGTAGCAGCACTCTTTTCAGTGCACTGTGGTGCAAAAAACATCTTTATCTTGCAACATTTTTCTGCATTGGCTTCAAGGCCCTTACGTTTTTTGTCTCTTTTCTTTTCGGCGCCACCTTTTGCTTTGTTTATGTTCATCGTGTTGAGATATAGACATATACTGTTCGTATTTGATCTATTCCCCCGCGGCTGCGTTGAGTGATGTAATTACAGCCGGGAGGAGCACACGCTGCACGGAGCAGGCCAAGTCCACTTTTGGAAAGGGGGGGGGGGCGGTGTCTCCGCCTCTCAGACCATGCAATATCCATGATGACCACTTGACAGAACTCACCTGTCAAAATGGGCCAGCCCATCTCTCTTTCCACTGTGTTTTGGGCTGACCATGACTGACAGCTACTTCGGCTGCATTGAGGGGGATCAATAAACGTGCGGTCAGACCGGCCCAGAGCGGCCCAAAATCACAGCGGCCCTTCTGGCATTTGCCAGAATTGCCAGATGGCCAGTCCGGGCCTGAGGTGAAGGCCCTGTGTTTGGAACACATTATCAGGAGTAGGTAGTGTAGTAGGTGTGTGTACCGGCTCCTGGAATTTCTCGCAAATTCTGCCCCAATTACGGATTTCTAGACGGACTTCCCTATCCTTCGAGTCAGTCTGCGGTTGTTTTATCTGCACTTCTTATAACTTTTAATTATCGCAACGATCAGACACTCGGATCATTAGTTTTAAGGTCTTTAAGTGATTGGCGCGCGCCCGGATTGTTTTTAGCCTTAGTTAACAGCTGCTAACCAGCTCCAGCTTCAACATTCCACTCATCGGATTCCAAGGCTACCTATTCCAACTACCGAGGTTGTTCCACCGCAGCAGGCCCAGTCTTTGGGCCTGTGCCGGTAAGTGTTGGCCCATCAAGATCTGAGATCATCTGTACACATCACGTCAACTTTCCACTGTGGGCTACATTGTGTAGCCCTCGCGAGTAAGTCCCGCTCGCTGCCATTAGCTACCTGCTAACGCTAACCGCACAGCACGTCAACTTTCCACTGTGGGCTACATTGTGTAGCCCTCGCGTGTAAGTCTTCAGCTAACGTTAACCGTCTCCATACCTCATTCTTCCCTGTTACAAATCACTTTTACTGGCCATAGTGTTTTTTATTTCCAGCACGGCATCAGAAGACATGGGTTTGCCTACCTCTCCAAAATGTGACCGCTGCGTCCGCCTGTCCCAGCAAGTGTCCGTGCTTGAGGGAAGAATCTCCACACTCTACCAGCTCAGGGACGAAGAGATCCACCTCGAGTCCCTGGTCTCCACCTGCCCTGCTGCCGCCTCCCCGGGCCCTGGACTGGTCTCCCCCGACCCCGAGGTCTTCATCGGCGTCAACACTCCTGCCTTGGATGGCCGAGAGCTGGACTCCACTGCCTCATCCCTGGGCGCTACCGAGCGCTGGATCCACCTCGGCGCCAAGCCCAAGGCTCCGATAAAGTTCTCTCCTGTCCAGCCCCCTCCACTACTCACGGAAAATAGATTCTCTGTCCTCAACTTGCATGACTTTCCCCTCCTCCCCATTCGTAACACCCTGTCGCCATCATCGTCACCTTCTCCACCCCCCCCTGGATCTGTCCAACCGTCTGGCCGATTTTCTCTCCGCTCCCCATGCCGCCATCCCCCTCCCTCCTGCCCCGGCCAAGTCAACTTCACCCCCCACCCTGCCACCACCCCCTCTGCTGAGATGGCTGGTCCGAGTATCGCCATCTCCTCTCTCCCGGTCACTGGAAATGCCCAGCCCTCCCCCGAACCTGGCTCTGGTCAATCTAACCGCCGGTCGACATCCTCCTCTCGCCTCAAGCTGCTGAAGGAGGCTGCTGCTAAATCTAGGTCTGGCGTCTTCCCTCGTCAGCAGCCCGCAGCCAGTCCTCTCCTCACGCCCACCTGTAATCCTCAGCCATCACTCGAAATATCAGTTTTTTCAACGCAGCTACTCATTGCATCCCCGGTGCCACTGTTCACACCATCTTAAACATGCTCCCCAATCTGCTTAATTCTCTCCCGTCCTCCATTATCCGTGATATCGTCCATGTGGGGTCCAACAACACTGCTCGCGAACAGTCTGAGCTGACCAAACAGGATTTTACACATCTTCTCACGTTCTTAAAGACCTGTGGACAATCTGTTTTTATCTCCGGTCCTACCCCCACCTTCCTCCATGGGGCACAGCCCGTTCCAGCAAAATCCTCAGTCTCCACACCTGGCTCCAATCCACCTGCAATAAACTCAACATCCACTTCATCAACAACATCAATCTGCTCTTGAACTGCCCCTTTTTTTTTCAAGTCAGACGGGATTCACCCAAACAAACTCGGATCAAACGTCATCACTGCTAACATTCGTCATGCGGTGCACTGCGCATGCGCACCCCCAGAATGCCTTCAGACGGCTCCGCAGCCACCTCCCCTCCCCCCATCCAGCTGTCCCCCCCACACCCACAGTCAACAACCACCTGAACCTCAACCACCCAAATCTCCTCTGCCCTGCACCCCCTGTGGGTCAGGAGGACCCATTACAACAAAACCAAGACATCAGCCTGCACATATCTCCTCCATCACTGACTGCACATATCTCCTCCATCACTGGTTCCCATATCACCTTCAGCAATACCCCATTTAATTTGAAAACCACACCCACTCCTCCTCTCTCTCTATCCTCCTCTACTCCCATTCACATGATTGCACTGCCTATCCCAACTCTGCTCCGCCCTCGCCCCTCTCCCACTTCCCTTCACCCTGCCATAATTTTTTCCAAAGAACGCATCAATAATAACCTCATATCCATTCCAGTTTCATATCCATATCCACTCTCTACTAAACCCGCCCGCCCCTCCCCCCCTGCTCCCTGGCTGACTGAACCCCTCCGCACTCACCGCACCCGACTCCGCACCTCAGAACGAACCTGGAAAAAATCCTGCAACCCCAATGATCTCGCCTCTTACCATTTCTCCCTCTCCAACTTCACCTCTGCCGTTTCTACTGCCAAATCCTCCTCTATTCAATCTTCTGCCTCCAATCCCCACAAACTATTTCACACTTTCATGTCCCTCCTCAACCCTCCTCCCCCTCCACCTCCCTCCTCCCTCTCTGCCAATGATTTCTCAATCCTTCTTCACTAACAAGGTTGCCGCCATCAGCTCATCATTTCCCCCACCAACCTATCTCACCCCCTCCCCTTCCTCACAACCTCCTGCCTCTATGTCTTCCTTCTCTCCCCTCTCCTCAGATGATCTCCTCAAAATCATTCTATCAGCCCGTGCCACCTCCTGCCCCCTCAATCCTATACCCTCATCTCACCTACAGTCCATCTCCCCTGACATATCTCCCTTTCTCACTTCCCTCATCAACTCCTCCCTCTCCTCTGGTATTTTCCCCTCTGCCCTAAAAACAGCCATAATCAAACCACTTCTCAAGAAACCGTCCCTCGACCCCTCCGCCATCAACAACTACCGCCCCGTCTCCCTCCTCTCTTTCATCTCCAAATCACTCGAACGCACAGTATCCGGCCAATTATCTTCTTATCTCTCCCTTCACAATCTCTCTGACCCCCTGCAATCTGGATTCAAACCTGCACATTCCACTGAAACAGCTCTTCTGTCTGTCACCTCCGCCCTTCACTCCGCCAAAGCTTCATCACTCTTCTCCGTTCTCATACTCCTCGATCTGTCCGCCGCTTTTGACACCATCAACCACCAAATTCTACTTTCCACCCTATCCGACCTTGGTATCACTGGCTCTGCACTTTCCTGGTTCTCCTCCTACCTATCTAACCGCTCTTTTCAGGTCCTCTGGAGAGGAACTCTATCTGACCCCTGCACTCTCACCACGGGTGTCTCCCAGGGTTCTGTCTTAGGTCCTTTCCTCTTTCTTCTCTACATGAGATCTCTTGGCCACGTCATTTCCTCCCACGGGTTCTCCTATCACTCATACGTAGACGACACACAGCTCTATTTGTCTCCCCCCCCCCCTCTGACACCCATATCTCTTCCCGTATCTCTGCCTGCCTTAATGACATCAGCATCTGGATGTCCTCTCATCATCTCAAACTCAACCCAGACAAAACCGAACTTCTCTTCTTCCCCGGCAAAGACTCCCCCCTATCCAATCTTTCCATATCCATTGACAATACCACCGTTCTTCCCTCTCAAACAGCCAAAAATCTTGGTGTAACTCTCGACAACCAACTCTCCTTTTCCGCTCACATTACAGCAACGGCACGTTCCTGCAGATTCTCCCTCTACAACATCTGTAAAATCTGCCCATTTTTAACCAGAGAAGCAACAGAAGTTTTAGTCCAGGCCCTGGTTTTATCACGTCTCGATTATTGTAACATTGTTTTAGCCGGTCTCCCCTCCTCTGCCATCCAACCCCTTCAACTCATCCAGAATTCTGTAGCCCGCCTCGTTTTTAACGAAACTAAATTCCCCCACATCACCCCCCTCCTCCGAGACCTCCACTGGCTCCCCATCCTGTCATCAAATTCAAGACCCTGGTCCTTGCCTACAGAGCTGTCCACTCAACATCCCCCCAATACCTTCAACCCATGGTCAAGTTCCAAACCTCTCACCGCTCCCTGCGCCCCTCCACTAGCGTAGGCCGTCTCGCCCCCCCCTTGCTTCGCGGGCTCAAGGGTCGCTCAAAATCCAGACTTTTTTCCTACCTCGCCCCCAAATGGTGGAGTGAGCTCCCCCCCATGGTCAGGACGGCAGAGTCACTCCCTATTTTCCGCAATAGGCTAAAAACACATCTTTTTTGTCTCCACTTTACTCCCCCCTAACCCTACCTTCTTCCTTCCTTATCTGCTCCTCATGGACTTGATTTTAATAATTTAACCTGATTCTTGCACTTTTACTGTCATTTCTACCTGGTGTGGCATCAATGTTAACCTTGTTCTTATTATCCCTTTTTACTATTGCTGGCATCAGCTCACCTTGGTTGTATTACTATCTTTATTATTATTGCTGACTACAATGTCTGTTTACCTGATTCTATGTTTATTCCTCTGTACGTCGCTTTGGAGAAAGGCGTCTGCTAAATGAAATAAAGTAAAGTAAAGTAAGGCCCTGGAACAATGGTGCCAGGACAACCACCTCTCTCTAAACGTCTCCAAGACCAAGGAGATCATTGTAGACTACAGGAGGGGGGAAGGGGGGTGGGGGGGGGTGGCACACCCCGGGGCACACCCCCCCCAATCACCATCAATGGCACAGTGGTGGAAAAGGTGGACAGCTTCAAGTACCTGGGAGTCAACATCCACCCCACACCGCCACTGTTGTCAAAAAGCCCCCCCCCCCCCAAAAAAAAAGGCCCAGCGACTACACGGACTCAGACGCCTGAATAAATTTGGGCTAAGGCCAAAAATCCTCAGGGACTTCTACAGAGGCACCATTGAAAGCCTGCTGACTGGCTGCTTCACCACCTGGTACGGGAACTGTACCACCATGGACCGCAGGGTGCTAAGAAGAGTGAGGCGCGCGGCCCAGCACGTAACAGGATGTGAGCTACCAGAACTGCAGGAACTGTACAATCAGCGGTGCCTCAGGAGGTCCCTGAAGATCATCAAGGACACATACCACCCCCACAACAGCCTGTTCTCCCTATTACCCTCAGGGAGGAGGAGACATTTAAAAGCATCACAACAAAACTTTATAAAAAGTGCATTAAGCAACAGGCGCAGCAGTTGCAAAAATAGCTAAAAACTTATAGAGGACTCATTTGGTTGCACACTTACACTGCATCCCTGCACACTTACACTCCATCCCTGCACTTACACTCCATCCCTGCACACTTACACTGCATCCCTGCTCACTTACACTCCATCCCTGCTCACTTACACTGCATCCCTGCACACTTACACTGCATCCCTGCACACTTACACTGCATCCCTGCACACTTACACTGCATCCCTGCACACTTACACTCCATCCCTGCATAATAGAATAAATCAATTTATCTATAGAATAAAATGGACATTTAAAAGCATCACAACAAAACTAAAAAAAAGGGTATAAAAAGTGCATTAAGCAACAGGCGCAGCAGTTGCAAAAAGAGCTAAAAACTTATAGAGGACTCATTGGGTTTGCATAATAGACTATATAAGAAACATGACTACACACATAATAGTGATTGAGAAACAGCTGTCAGCAGTTAAAAGCGACGGTAAACATAAAAGTCTTTAGTCTATTTTTAAAAGTAAGTAAGGTTGGGGCAGATCTGAGGTCTTCAGGCAATTTGTTCCAGCTAGCAGAAGCATAGTGGGTAAATGCGGCCTTCCCATGATTTGATTTGATCCTAGGGACAGTTAATAAGCTGGACCCTGCTGACCTAAGAGTTCTAGACGGTTCGTAGCGTGGGAGCAATTCAGCTATGGGGGCCTAGGCCATTAAGTGATTTATAGACAACAGTATTTTAAAATCTATTCTATGACACACTGGCAACCAGTGTAAGGACTTAAGAACTGGAGTGATATGATCAGCTTTCTTAGTCTTCATTAGAACTCTAGCAGCAGCATTCTGAATGAGCTGAAGTTGCCTAAGTTCTTTTTTGGAGAGACCAGAGAAAAGGCTATTGCAGTAGTCTAACGCAGTGATTCCCAACCAGGGGTACGTGTACCCCTAGGGGTACTTGAGCAGCTTGCAGGGGGTACTTGGAAAGATTTGGGATTACAATTTATTTCCAAAATGATGAAAAACATAAGCCCATTGTTAAAATGGCACGTGCACGCCACAACTCTCCCCGACAGGTGTCAACTGACTTTACTGATAAATGGCTAAAAAACATCCAGTTGCTGGTGCTCCAGATTCAGGTTTAGGGGAGTCTGGTTTTTGCATTTAAGGCCAGTTTTTGCGCCAAAGGCCTGTGGGAGAATAGGGCCCAGTGTCTCTACCCCTTTTGGTGTTGGCAATGGGGTACGGCAGGGGGGGGCTACTCTCCCCTGCTCTCTTTAATTTATATATCGATGATCTCTCTGTCCAACTAAGAGGCTGCAGAACAGGATGTATGATCGGTAACGCCTTGATTAACCACCTCATGTATGCGGACGACCTGGCGATCTTCTCCCCCAGCAGCGCTGGGTTTCAACATCTGCTGAATATCTGTTCTGATTACGGGGTCCAATTTGATGTTAAATACAATGCTAAGAAGAGTGTTGTTATGATCTGTAGAACGAAAGAGGACCGGGATCTTGCTTTTCCTGTCTTTCTTTTGTCTGAGCATGCTCTATGTGTCTGTAACAAAACCAAATATCTGGGCCACTTCATCACTGACCATATGGGTGATGATGATGATACAGTATGTATAGACAGCGGCGTGTGTTATACATTCAGGCTAACATGTTGGTCAGGAAATTCCACTCCTGTTCTGATGATGTAAAGATCACACTCTTTAGGGCTTACTGTACCCCTATCTATACTGCCCCCTTGTGGGCAAAGTTTAAGAAGGCAAGCATGCATAAACTTCAGGTTGCCTATAATGATTGCATGCGCATCTTGCTGAAAAAGCCCAGGTGGAGCAGTGCTAGTGACCTGTTCTGTAAGGCGGGGGTGGCCACTTTCCAGGCGCTCCTGAGAAATCTGAGGTACAGGTTCATCTGTAGATTGAACGTGTCTCAGAATGTTATCATTAAGTTGCTCACTGATCCTGGGCTAAGCACTGTGAGATACCAGTCACATATGTGGAAACTCTGGTATGACTCTCTTTTATAATGTACTTTTGTTCTTTTATTGTGCCCTTATGTGCTTTTTGTAATTGTGTATGTGTTATCTATGGACCAAGCGTCTGCCAATAAAGGTTTGATTGATTGATTGATTGATTGATTAATGTCTGGGGGCTCTGGTCCCTCCTGAAGCTGCTCTCCCTCCCTCCTGATCCAGAGTTCCTCTTTAAGGAGTGGGGGCTCTGGTCCCTCCTGAAGCTGCTCTCCCTCCCTCCTGATCCAGAGTTCCTCCTGTTCCTCTTTAATGTCTGGGGGCTCTGGCCCCTCCTGAAGCTGCTCTCCCTCCCTCCTGATCCAGAGTTCCTCCTGTTCCTCTTTAATGTCTGGGGGCTCTGGTCCCTCCTGTAGCTGCCCTCCCTCCTGACTGATCCAGAGTTCCTCCTGTTCCTCTTTAATGTATGGGGGCTCTGGTCCCTCCTGAAGCTGCTCTCCCTCCCTCCTGATCCAGAGTTCCTCCTGTTCCTCTTTAATTTCTGGGGGCTCTGGTCCCTCCTGAAGCTGCTCTCCCTCCCTCCTGATCCAGAGTTCCTCCTGTTCCTCTTTAATGTCTGGGGGCTCTGGTCCCTCCTGAAGCTGCTCTCCCTCCCTCCTGATCCAGAGTTCCTCCTGCTCCTCTTTAATGTCTGGGGGCTCTGGTCCCTCCTGAAGCTGCTCTCCCTCCCTCCTGATCCAGAGTTCCTCCTGTTCCTCTTTAATGTCTGGGGTCTCTGGTCCCTCCTGAAGCTGCTCTCCATCCTGACTGGTCCGGCGTTCTTCTTTAATGTGTGGGGGCTCTGGGTCCTCCTGGTCGAGACTGGGGCTCCACTCCTGCTGCTCAGCGGGAACTAACAGCTGCTGGAGGTCTGGAGGCAAGGCTTCTCTGTGTAACCGCACAGCGTCCAGCAGTTTATCTTCATCACCCGCAGTTAGGTGCTGCTTCACCACAGCTCGAGTCTCAGCTTCTGGACTTTAGACATTTTAATTTTCACACAGTGACAGGAACTTTTCCTCCTGAACTTTACTGACAAACTTCCTTCAAAGCTCCAATAGCTTCACAGCTAACATTAGCTTCACAGCTAAACCATTCATCTGAGTCCAGTGAGTCTTCTTCCTCTGATCAACTGGTTCCACTTCATATATTCGTGATAATATCGTCCGCACATACGAGTCTTCTGTTTGTAAATTAAACTTCTTAAAGTATTATAAACGGGAAATAGGCTAATATGCTACTGCTAGTACTAACGTTACTCTGTGTTGTTACAAGAACGTTTGCATGATGGGCGCTTCAACACGTCACCCAATACCCAGAATGCCTTGCGGTAAGAAATGCGAGCGGGTTCGGGGGGAGGGAGGTGATGGGGGAGGGAGGTGATGGGGGAGGGGCGCAGTGAGAACCTGGTGAGAACACAACAAAACTGCTGCTGCCTACTCACTGTCATAGGGCCTATGACATCAGTGATCAGTCTTGTCACAATTTGCCTCCTTGTCTGTCTGTGTGTGTGTGTGTGTGTGTATCTGTTTCGACCTCACTCTGACCGTCACTACGGTCAAAATAGGATGATAGCCCTCGTTCCGCCTATTCTCGAGACCAATATATAAACAAAGTCATGCCCATGACCCCATGGAGGCGGAACCTCCCACACTATAAAAGTGGGGGCAACTTCTGGCCCGACCTCTTTGCCTTTCTCGCCTCAGAGACCTGGACAGGTAGTATACTGAATTACTCTTGTTGTAACCCACCTTTCAATTCATCACCTGTTGGTGCAGGCGCCTTGTGTCCCTGTGAATTGTGGTGGTTTGTTGCTGTTAGTGCTAGTATGTTAAGCTAAACTACATTGTTGATTGTTTGCTACATGCTAGTGATAAGCTAATGATTAGCTTGGCTTTGGCCTAGTAGTTGGGCTGCTAAGCTATTTGATTGTTAGCCATAGACTAGCAGCTCATGCAGCTAGCTTTGGCCTCACTGTGTTTGCTGGTATTCTATGTCTTTCAGGTTACATACTACCAGTGACATATTGAAGACATTACAAACTTCAAAACAACTTGTTAGTTGGACTACCCTATACCACTGTACGCAGTTGGTGGGGCTGGATGTGAGTCCCGCTAGGTACGTCCGCGTACCGGTGCGGGCCACTGTGCCTGAAACTGGTTTGCCTTTACTACTGTTCGCAGTCAGTGGGCTTGTGCTCTGGCCTTATTCTGTTTGTGACATGATGACGTCACAGTGCTGTCGGCTTTGTCCGTCGAGAATGGACCCTAATGATGGGCACCGGGAATGCACCTCATGTTTGGGGATTGAGCATGTGACTGAGGACGTGGATAATCCATGCAATGCAGCATATGATCTGTCTAGAGAGGAGCGACTGCGCCGAGTGGACGAGGTTCGTACCTCTACGTCTGAACGCGGGAGGAAAGCCAGATCCAGTGAGAAGCGCTCTCGCAAGCGCTCGCAGGAGCGACGTCATGAGTCCAGGAAACGATCAAACCGTGAGCAGACACCTAGATCAGATAAGCGGTCAGCCCCAGCTTCAGAGAAAGCAGCAGGGGCCAGCGGCTCTGATACACAGGCACAGGTGTTGGCTGCTATCCAGAGCTTAGCTCAGAGGATGGACGGTTTGGAGGCTCGTCATTCTGCCAGCCGGAGCAGTGTCCCTTGAAGTCGGCCACGGAGCCATGGTGGGGGGCCCGCTGCGGATGATGCTGACGTGCTGTCACTTTTCGCTCCCCAATCTCTTTTAGAGAGTAGTCCCCATTCAGATTCGGCTGAGTTGGATGGGGATTCAGCAGTGGCGGAGGATGGGCCTGCCACAAAGACTCTGATGGATAGAGTGGTAACTGCTGCAAGAATTGTCGGCCTGCAGCCGCCGATGCCCAACCAAGCCCCTGTTGGAGGTGTGTGGGAGGGCATAGCTCAGGTGGATGCCCCACCTGGCATTCCAGTTGCAGAGGACTATGGTTCGATGCTGAGGACGGCGTGGACAAAACGGTTTCAGAAGCCTCAGTTTAATGCTGGCTGTAGACGGTTGGCTAATGCCCGTTACCCAGCATAGACTGGGTTAGCGGATATGCCGCCTGTGGAACAGGCGATAGCATCATGGACAACGCTGGGGCCAGCTCGAGTGTCTGCTAATCCTCGCTGCCCCAGGAAAGAGTGTGCCAAAACCGACGGTCTGATTTCACGCACGTTTAATGCAAATGCGCGTGCAGCTTGTATGGGCAATGCCTTGACTCTCCTCCTGGCAGCCTTGAGGGACAATGCCTGTGGAGGAGCAGGATTCCAGGGCTCTAATTGATGCTGCCTTGTCAGCCCACTCGCAGTTGACACGTGATGTGGGGGAGGCTATGTCGTCGGCAGTATTGTGTCGTAGGCAGGTATGGCTGGCACAAACTTCCTTGCCTGATGCCATAAAGACTGAGCTCATGGATCTGCCGGTGGTGTCGGGGCAAGTTTTTCATCCAGGGTCCCAGGGTGTACTGGATAGGGCGGAGCGCTCTATTAATTTGAGGGACACTGTCCAACGGGCGTGTCGCCAGCCTGCCCCAGCCTTTAAACAGGGGTTTAAAGCACCGCAGAAGTCCCATCCGTCTGCTTGGCATAGGTATGACAGTGGGGGCTCTGCAGGGGCTCAGGGTCAAAGCTTTCGTGGCCATGGTCAAAACCCTGCCACTAACCCCCAGAGGAGATCTCAGTTCCGGGGGAGCAGAAGGCTTCAGGCAGAGGTGCAGGCGGCGACGGCGGTCCTGCATAGGGGTCAGGGGCCGGCCGTCGAGTTTCCCTTCCAGTTGTCTCGGGAAAGAGCCAGTTGGGAGGGAGCGGTGTCGGACCCATGGGTGCTGTCAACAGTAGCTCATGGGTATCGCCTGCAGTTTCGGCCGCGCCCCGCCCCCCCCTTTTCAGGGGTCCTTCACACCATCCTCAAGGACCCACTACTAGAGCCCGTACTAAGGGAGGAAGTGCGGGGTCTTCTAGAGAAAGGCGCCGTTTCAGAGGTGCCGCCCAGCGCACAACGGACTGGGTTTTACTCCACCTACTTTATCGTCCCAAAGAAAGACGGTGGGTACAGGCCTGTTCTCGACCTCAGGTGCCTCAACCGTTTCCTGAAGGTCCTCCCATTCAAAATGCTACACACAAGAATCGTGATGCAGTCCATCAGCGCAGGGGAGTGGTTTACGTCCCTCGACTTAAAGGATGCGTATTTCCACATTCCGATTTGGCCAGAGCACAGACCATTTCTCCGCTTCGCCTTCAAAGGCCGAATGTGCCAGTTTCAGGTCCTGCCATTTGGCCTGTCACTGTCACCGAGGGTCTTTACTCGGGTGATCTCGGCGGCCCTAGCCCCCCTCCAGTCAAAAGGTCTCAAGATTCTGCCATATCTAGACGACTGGCTGATATGTGCCCCCTCTCGGGACCAGGTGGTCCAGGATACAGAGTTGGCGCATGTGCAGTCTCTGGGGTTCGTCGTGAACTGGAAAAAGAGCAATCTGCAGCCTTCACAGCAGGTGAGCTTTCTAGATCTCCACTTCGACTCTGTGACAATGAATGCATGTCTCACTCCTCAGAGGGTGGAAAGACTGGCAGAAGCAGTACATCATTTCCAGCGGAGGAAGATGGTGACTGTGCACAGGGTCCAGAGACTACTGGGATTGATGGCAGCAGCGTCAGTGGTGATTCCACTGGGTCTGCTGAAGGCAAGGTCGATGCAGCGATGGTTCAACTCCTTTCATCTCCATCCAAGGAAGGACAGGAGAAGGAGGCTGCATGTCACACAGACCTGCATGCGGGCCATGCTCCCCTGGAGGGACATGGACTTCCTATACAGCGGGACTACGCTGGGGAACCTGCCACACAGGAGGTCTGTAATCACGACGGATGCCTCCCTGACGGGTTGGGGAGACGTCTGGGAGGGCAGGACAGTGAGGGGCAGGTGGAAAGGTTTGTTACCATCTCTACACCAGAAGCATGTACTGGTGAGGACGGACAGCACCTCTGCGGTGTACCATATCAACCACCAGGGGGAACGAGGTCACTACGCTGTCTGCAGGTAGCGAGGGAGCTGTTGCTATGGGCATGGCCTCGGCTGAATTCCCTGAGGGCAGTCCACATCCCGGGGGTAGCAAACTTGGCAGCCGACGTGCTGTCCAGGACAGGGCCTCTCCCGGGGGAGTGGAGGTTGCACTCGGAGGTTGTGACCTAAATATGGCATCAATACGGGGTGGCCCGAGTCGATCTGTTTGCAACCAGAGAAACAACACATTGCCAGGAATGGTATTCCCTCACAGGCCAGGGGGGCAGTTTGGGCCTGGATGCACTGTCGCAGGAATGGCCGACAGGCTTGTTATACGCTTTCCCATCCTCTCCCGTTCTCCGACGGGTCACGGTGGGCCATTACAGAATTCTGCTGGTGGCTCCACGTTGACCAGGAAGGCCGTGGTTTGCAGAGCTACTGCCGCTGGTGCGGGGTCATCCGGTACAGTTGCCGTCCCGAGTGGACCTGTTGTCACAGGTATACGGGCAGATTTGGCACCCAAACCCAACTGCTCTGCGATTGTGGGTGTGGCCTCTGCAGAGTCCATCTCTCAGCAGTTAGATGAGGCTGTTTGTGAGACATTGGGCAATGCTAGAGCTCCATCCACTCGAGCTAGTTACGCTATGAGATGGAGTATCTTCTCAGAATGGTGTTTGGGTATGAATGTCGACCCAGTAACCTGCTCTGTGCCGCTTGTCCTGCGTTTCTTGCAGTCTCAGTTGAGCCAAGGCAAGGCAGCCAGTACGATTAAGGTGTATGCCTCAGCTATGTCGGCATTCCATGGGGGAGCCGATGGCCTGCCCTTGGGTCGGCATCCTTTGGTGTGTGGTTTCCTGAAAGGGGCCCGTCGCTTGTGCCTTGGTAGAGCGGTGCGGCCACCAAGCTGGGACTTACCCCTTGTATTAAAATCTCTCACTAAGGCCCCATATGAGCCTCTTGCTGATGCAGATTTGAGAGCTCTGTCGCTCAAGACAGCTTTTCTTTTGGCGATCTGTTCTGCTAAATGGGTGGGAGAGCTGTGTGCTCTCTCTGTTAGCGAGGACTGTTTGCGGTGGAGGTTAGATGGCACAGGCATGTCACTCTTGCCTAATCCTGCTTTTTTGCCAAAGGTACTTACAGCTCAATCTACAAACCAAGTGCTGGAGCTGGGTCAGTTTCAACCCTCTTCCTCTTCGCAGGCAGAACAAGAGGAGTTGTTCACCCTGTGTCCAGTTAGGACATTGCGTGCCTATGTGGCTCGTACTCAGCCTCTAAGGAGGTCTCATTCTCAGTTGTTTGTCTGTCATGGGAAGACAAGACTGGGGTTACCGCTTTCTAAGCAGCGTTTGTCCCATTGGCTAGTGGATGTCATTTCCAAGGCTTATGAGGAACAAGGGGCTCCGGTTCCTACAGGGACACTTTGCAGAAATGATTGTATAATAACAAGGCCAGGTCGAAACCTGGCATAGGGCCGGTGCATGGTATCGTCACCCATGTATACCCATGAGGTCCTTGTCCATCTGGAGCTTTAGTTGTGGTGGGGCATTCCTGTCCATGTTGGAAATAAACTTGTGCGTCCGCCAGCCAAAGAGGCTGGCCAATTAGAAATGGTACCAGCCATACACATGTTTCCTAGGCAGCAGTGGCGGACTGCATAATCGGGCACGTCGGGCAAATGCCCGGTGGCCTGGCCTGGCCTGGCCTGCCAAAAAAAAAAAAAAAAAAAAAAAAAATCTTTTTTTTTTTGGCAGGCCAGGCCAGGCCACTCACTGAACAGCAGGCCAGGCACCGCCTACTGGTTTACTAGTGGTTTTATTACTTTATTCAGGTTTAAAGTGGGTGCATCTCATTGTAAAATTGGACTTGGCCCAAATTGGGCTTCAAACGGCCCAAATTGGGCTTCAAACGGCCCAAATCGGGCTTCAAACAGCCCAAATCTGGCTTTAAACGACCCAAATCTGGCTTCAAACGGCCCAAATTGGGCTTCAAACGCCCCAAATTGAGCTTCAAACGCCCCAAATTTTTCGGCGCCGCCCTTCGGACGCCGGCACGCGCGTCGGCCCGTATCGGCCTGGCCTGCTTGGTATCTAATGCCCGGCCTGAATTATGATCCCAGTCCGCCCCTGCTAGGCAGGCATATTTTGTAATCCCACTTTTGTGTCTAACTAACATGTGTGTAATGGTTGTCTTGATTTGGGGAAAAAGTAGAAACACATTTTAACAATCAACAGAACACATACAACATATTGTGTGCTCCGATTATAAGACGACCCCTTTTCCAAGACACATTTCGGGAAAATAAAAAGAGAAATGGTTTTTGAAGGGCAGATTTAATTTTTTAAATAAAGACAATCATGTTATTGGAATATAATAATAAAACACATTGGCTTATTACCAAAGTTTACATCATTTGCAGATAACCAGTTACTTGTGTGTATATTTTACCCCTCAAATGTTTTAGCATCGATTGTAAAAGAATAGCAAGGAATAACCCAACAGCTAATAATTGCTTCCAGAGAATGACACCATCAAACACAACCACCATATGATAGGGAAAATAAATGGGTTTTGAGTCTAGGTTAGAAGATTTCAATAGAACCGGCTTCCCTAACTGACAGAGGAAGCTGGTTGGAGGATTCAGATGCAATGCTTTTGTAGACCATTTGGGGTCATCCCTATGTTCCCCGGGTTCTATATTCCCCGTTTTTCAGCAAAAGGGTTCTTTGTTCCCCAGGTTCTATGTTCCCCGTTTTTCAGAAAAAGGGTTCTATGTTCCCCGCTTTCAGAAAAAGGGCTCTATGTTCCCCGCTTTTCACTAAGAGGGTTCTATGTTCCCCTCTATGTTCCCCGCTATGTTCCCGGGTCCGATGTTTCCCCCGAAATGCCTTCGGTGACGATCGGCTTATACCCAAATCACTAAATGAACTAGCCTAATATAAACTATACACGTTTTAATGAGTGTGTGATAGGGCCAGGTTCCTCCCCCCTTTCTACCTGGCCCAGAGGTTTCCTCCCTCCGCTTTGGCTCTGTGTATGGAGCTGTCACCCCATATATGGTTAACGCCAGCCAATCTCGCACACACAGCTGATCACTGATTGCACCTCACACATATAGCTGACACGGTTAGGAGTCTCATACAGAGATCCAGCTCACAGCCGAGAGTCTGCTCCTTCCCGAAACGCACGCATGATCCAGCTCACAGCCGAGAGTCTGCTCCTTCCCGAAACGCACGCAGGATCCATTATAGGTCCTGCAAACTGTTGCTTGATACTCAGAAAGACGAGTCAATTCGTTCTGTAGCCATCCGAGGTCACGGCATCGTTTAGTGTGCGTGACCTGTCGGCGTGGGACAGTGCACGGGGTAATTCCCATCGGGAGAGGGTTCCAAGCAACTCGCAGTGTGGCAGTGAGCGGGTGTTGCATCCCACAGGGCGGGTCCCGCTCTGTGAGGGTTAAATCCCACCGGGAGAGGTAGGCGCTGTATCTATACAGCTTCCCAATATTAACCAACTCTTGCGAGTGATTTATATTTTATTCTGATTTTCTCCTAGCTGGTGCTGTGCGTGACCTGTCGGCGTGGGACAGTGCACGGGGTAATTCCCATCGGGAGAGGGTTCCAAGCAACTCGCAGTGTGGCAGTGAGCTGGATCTCTCCCACAGGGCGAGTCCCGCTGTGTGAGGGTTAAATCCCATCGGGAGAGCTGGTGCTGTAGGTGTCCTGTGAGGTGACCTCCGTGAGCTTTCCGTGTAGCCTATATTATAAGAAAAGGTAGGGGAGACTGTGCACACACTTTCATGAAGCCACAGTACCCCAGAGGTTTGGCAATAGCCTAATTATATTTTCCTTTCTTTTAGGATAATCTGTTGCCGTTTTGCTTAGTTTAGTTTTGTTTCATTTATCTTTGTTTTGCTTTAGTTATTTTGTGTTCCTATTTTGTTTCTTTGCTGTCTTGCCTATTTAATCAGCCCGATTGATTAAAGGGCAAGTGTGGTTTTAACTTTAATCTCATATAAACTGTGTTGTGGCGCTCTCACTAACTCTGCTGTTTCTGCACCCCCCTTCTCTAGAGTCTTGGCGTTCGAGTGAGTCGGGAGGAGCTGGCCTCTGGGTTACGTGCACCTGCATGCGTCCTGATAAGTGTCGTGCACCACACGGGTGTTATTTATATTGGTTCCAGTGTGTGTGTGTGTGCAGTGTTGTGTACATTCTGTCATTCGTGTGTGGGCATACCTGTTGGACACGGTGTTGCATGGTATCGGCCAGTCCCTCCATTGACTCTTTTAATATATAGATTATTTTTGTATCTGAATCGCCTCGTAACCCCTTTTTCTCTTTTGTGCAGCAGCACGAGTTGGATCAGCCAGACCTTTGTAGTGACATTTAAAATAAACATTGTGTTATTATAAATAAAACTCTGTCATGTAACTTTAAGCCACGTCTCTGTCAACTTTACTCTCATCTGTACGCTGACCATCGTTTGGTCTTTGGGAGACTCGGGTGAAGGTTTTAAATACCTCACCCCCCTACTGGTTCAGGTCACAAGTGCAACACAAATTAACTTAAATACTTCAACTTACATGTCTCAGGGACGCATCCACACAGTAACCAAAAGTTATCAGTCTCTGTCTCTGAACCGCGGACAGCAGACGCTCTCCTCCCTCCTCTCCCCGTCTGCTCCGCGCGTCCGCTCCAAAACTCTGACGCTCACCAGACAGCTATTTTCTGAACGTTAGAAATGTAGGCTACTCTCCTCACAAATAAATGTTTCAAGTCGTAAAATGGTGTTGGTTTTCTTGTTTTATAGTCTCATAATGAAGTAGGCTACGGGAGGATGAGCTCACAGCAGTTCACAATGCCCTCTGAAAACCACATACAGTCAGTAGCGAACCCTGCCTCTCACACCTGGGCCCTCTGACCCGCCCGCATGACAACCCCCCCCCCCCCCCCCCCCCCCCCCCCATCGTGGAAAAAAAGTGAATTAGGCTACCACTTAATTCGCTTGCGTCCTATGACAATACCATCTCAGAATAACAATAATAATCATCAAATGAGACATAATGAGCTAAGCCCGGGCGCCAGGATGAAATCAAATGACTCAGGGATTGATTTGATATAAATAAATAAACTGCGCGCACACAGTCACACACACACACACACATCAGCGGCAGGATTGTGATCAGTGAAGCTGCTGGAGATCTGGTTTAGAAGGCTGTCGATTACGCTGCAGTGGACCGCTCTGTACCGTGCGCAAACGTCTCCAGCTCCACGGATGCGCGGAGGGCCAACCAAAGCCTCGGTCTCTCCATAGACCTCAAACTTATCTTTTTCCTTTTCGATTGATCTGTGAAGCTCATCCAATCTGGCGAGGCAAAACTGCATATCGAAATGTTTGTTTTGGAGAATATCAAAGACAACATCCGAGTAAGAGAAGATGGCTTGGAAGGTTTTCAACCAAAAGCAGAACTCGAAGCTGTCAAGGAGGTTGATCCATCAGCGCGGCTGACAGTGTCATCATCAAACTGTGCATGGTTTTCCACGATGTGCTCGAACACCTAGAAGAGTTATGCAAACAACTTAATAAGACCTCCAATAAAAACTGAATTTATTTAGTAGGCTACCTTTTTATTTTCTTTAATATTAATAGGCTGCCGTGGCTAGCCTACTATTCGTTCTTTAGCCTAGATCTTTTTATACAATTTAATTTATCACAACAACAACAACAATAATAAGCATTATTATTTCCAAACTTTCCTGAACAATAATTTTGTGCTCAAGCAAGGAATTAAACACCAAATAGCCTAGATGCCGTTCCTAAAGCAAGCCTGCCTATAGGCTGTTAGGCCTTTCGGGCGGCCTTACCGCTGGCTAGGCGGATGCGAATTTATTCAGTGATTGAATGAAGCAAATATAATCCGTGGCTATTAATTGCATTTGTACTATTATTATTATTATTATTATTATTATTAACAATCATTATTATTTCGAAACTTTCCTGATCAATTATTTATCAATCAAGGAATAAAACAACACCCAATAGATGCAGTTCCTAAATCCTAAACAGCCTATAGGCCGAAGCAAATAAAATCCGGGGCTATTAATTGAAGTTTTATTATTATTGTCATTATTATTATTATTATTATTATAATTATTCATAACAAAAATTTAAATAATAATACTACAATTATTATTACAGTAGTATTCCCACCTCTTTCAGTTCCCGTGTCTGCTCTGCCACTATCCGTGGCTATCCGTGGTGCTGATCTTTGTGTGTCAGAAATGATTAAACTGTGGGTGATCGATTTTCCCAGCATCGATTGATTTGATTTCAGCACCATGGTGGCGGACAGCTCCCGTTAATGGAGTGAATCGGCCGATCTGGCTATCCGTGGTGCTGATCTTTGTGTGTCAGAAATGTAATCGTTTTATAAGGCTATGTTTTTGTTGTTCTTGTGGTTTGTTGACTTTATGTCATGTTATAAACATTATTATTCTAAAAAATAGTATTTTTCTCCTCTTACATGTGTTAATGCTTGTAAGCCCCACTGTTGCGGGCATGTAGGCTATGTTGGCGAACCTACAGGTGCAGCTCATAAAATTAGAATATCGTGGAAATAACATGGACAAGTTATTTCTTTAGGCAGTAATTAAAGCAAAATTATTCCCGACCAAGTATTGAGTGCAGGCATGAACATAACTTTTCAGAAGATCGACATTTCTATTTTGAAAATAGTTTTTTGTGTGTGATATTTAATTTGTTGAAATACTGTCTTGGGGGGTTTTATTAGCCTAATAATATAAATATATAGTATATATATTTTTTAATACAGTATATAGGCTGTAGTGTAACATTCAGGTCAAACAGATTTAAACCAAAACAAAACAAAACAATGTCACAAGCCATTACAACAGAAAATAATTAGCCTAGTATGATGATGATGATGATGATGATTATTATTAGCCTATTATTATCATTATCATTATCATCAGCATATTATTGTTGTTGTTGTTGTTGTTGTTGTTACTAGGCTAGCCTACTACAATTATTAATATTTGGCTATTATAGGCCTATAGCCTACTTCATTATGAGACTATAAAACAAGAAAACCAACACCATTTTACAACTTGAAACATTTATTTGTGAGGAGAGTAGCCTACATTTCTGACGTTCAGAAAATAGCTGTCTGGTGAGCGTCAGAGTTTTGGAGCGGACGCGCGGAGCAGACGGGGAGAGGAGGGAGGAGAGCGTCTGCTGTCCGCGGTTAAGAGACAGAGACTGATAACTTTTGGTTACTGTGTGGATGCGTCCCTGAGACATGTAAGTTGAAGTATTTAAGTTAATTTGTGTTGCACTCATTAAAACGTGTATAGTTTATATTAGGCTAGTTCATTTAGTGATTTGGGTATAAGCCGATCGTCACCGAAGGCATTTCGGGGGAAACATCGGACCCGGGAACATAGCGGGGAACATAGAGGGGAACATAGAACCCTCTTAGTGAAAAGCGGGGAACATAGAACCCTCTTAGTGAAAAGCGGGGAACATAGAACCTGGGGAACATAGAACCCTCTTAGTGAAAAGCGGGGAACATAGAACCTGGGGAACATAGAACCCTCTTAGTGAAAAACGGGGAATATAGAACCCGGGGAACATAGACATGATCCCGAGCATTTGTACAACAGATTTATCCTTGAATGTCCAGGGTAATGGAAATTGGTTCATGGTCTGAGTAGTAGCAAGTTTTCACAGCTGTGTGTTTGCAGGTAACTTGTGGAGTTAATCTTATGTAAATCTGATCAAGGCTTCTACCTTCAATGTGTGTGGATGTAGCAGGGACTATTGCTGGAATGAAGTCATGGTTTTGTAATAGTGTTTTTACTGGATGATTGGGCTCATTTATTTGGCAGAAGTTCATATCTCCCATTATAATGTGGGTTTTTGAATAGTCTTGGATGAAATTAGTCAAGGTGTGTAAAAAATCAGTGGAAGCATTTGTGGATCTGTACACATTGGTTACAATCAGGACATTTGAGGCAACGGAGGTTATTTGGAATCTGTCTTGTGTAGCGTGGTTTAACAAGACAAAATCTGGAAGAAAGTAGGTTGCAATGCCCTTTCCAGTGCTTCCACCATTGAAGTGGTGGTGTTTGTTGTCTAGGGTGTAACGGTGCGAGGGATTTTCAGTAGGCGGGATCCAGGTTTCCTGTAACAGGAGGAGCTGTGCAGACATGAGTTCAAAGTCAGCTTGTATATCGTCAAAGTGCGCTTGTAGTGAACGGACGTTCAAGGAGATAATTTTGACGAGTGATGGTGAAGTGTGTTGTGGTTTTCTGATGTCCATGTGGTCCAGTCTGGCCAGTTCATCAATTGCCTGTGGCCATGGTTTAATTTTGTTAGTAGGGAGTGTGTCGAGTATGAAGAGTTGTGACAAGCATTGCACACGTGAGAGCATGACATATATCATGGCAGGCTGAAGCCAACAGTTTAAGTCAAGGATCAGTTGATCAGGCTTTTTAACTGTGTGACCTTGAATTTTGTGAGCAGTTGTAGCCCATGCCAGTTTTAGTGGGAAATTGATTGCTGTGGCAGTTGAGGCGCTGCCTTCTCTCAAACTAAAGTCAAATTCGAGTAGACTAATTGCAGTTGAATTAATTCCAGGGTACTGTCTGTCGAAGTTAAGACTTTTCCTTCTGTCTTTGCCGGAGTCCTCATTTGAGAATTTTACCATAACGTATTTGATTTTGTTGAGTGAGTCTTTGTGGAATCCAATGACTTCTCCTAAGGTGCCATTAGTTAAGTTGTCTACCACATCAATATTGTATGTCAGCATCACTTTAGCGACAATTTTGAGTTGTAAGCAAAAAGGTAATGGTGTGTTAAGATAAGATAAGATAATCCTTTATTCGTCCCACAAGGGGAAATTTCAGTGCTACAGCAGCAAGTGGACAGGGTTAAAAAAAGAGACAGCAACATAATAGCACGTATGCTCAACATAGTAAAAAACTGAATATAGCAATTACACAACTAAGAATTGCGTTAAAAGCACAGAAATTACATTAAAGTGCTAGATAAAAGTGCATTTAGCAGCCATTTTAGCAGCAATTTAAAAACCATTGTTCACTCAAGAGTGTACAGAATTAAAAAGTCTGACAGCCGCTGGGAGGAAAGAACTCCGAAAACGCTCCCTCACACACTTTGGATGAACTAGTGTTCTTTATCATCCCTGCAGAATCTAGTTTGGGAATAAATTCAGCTCTTGTTTTGCTGGTTACTGTAGCATGTAATTCTATCAATTCACCGGGAACTTGGTTTAATCTAGCAGTATTGACTGTACTGACTATTTTGTTGGTACCTGTGATCAGGAGAGCATTTTTGGGCAAGCCAGGACTGTCTCTGGAATGTATGCAGCTTTTCAAAACTGTTATATCCATGTCAGTGTGTTGGCCTATTCTGATTCTATTGAGCAAATCAGCATATTGCCGATCATCCCCCTGTCTGTGGTTAGTCTTCAACGATATGACTTCAAATTTGTTCCAGAGGGGATCTATGACGTGCCATTTTGGATTTTTCGTTTTTGGGTGCACTGAATATGAAACAACCAAGAGGAGGTTTTAGTTGCATGATACCTCCAAAAAGAAATAGTGCTACACCTCCAAAAGGCAAATTGTTTTGAAAGATGTCTTTGGAAAGTCGGAAATGCAGCTGATAAAGCATGTCGCCTTTTACGAGGCTGAACTCGTCGATGAGAATTGCTCGTAAGTTTTGAAGTTGTTTCCTTCGTGTATCTCTAATTTTGTCGCCCATTGATACTAGGTCATTGTTGAAAGGCAATTGGAAAGCTGAATGAATGGTCTGGCCTTTGATGAGTGATGTAGCATTGCCTGTCAAAGCCAACTTTAAGATGTAGGGATGATTAGGATCATCCCCACTTTTCATGAAAGTTTTTTGTACCATTTGTGTGAGGACATCAATGACATGGCTCTTACCTGACCCAGCTCCTCCATGAACGATCAACAGAGGAGGAGTAGGCCAAGGGTTTCCATGTTTGTGTGCTCTGTTGTGTTGCCGAGCAAATTCAAGGGCCTTGTCCAAAACAGCTCTTTGGTCTCTGTCAAAAGTAGCTATTTAGTAGCAATTTTTCTAAAAGTGCGATCGGCAGATGTTGAGTCATGGTCAGCATCGAACAGTCCAGAAGAATCTTTGAAAGCTAGGTCAGGGTGTTCTTGTGCGCCTTGTTCCATTGCTTCATCATCTTCTTGTTCATTGTTAGCATCAAGCTCATCACCAATGTTTGAAATGAATTGTTCGGTGTGCTCCCTGGCCTCTGTGACTGTGTCCAGATGGGGCAATAGTAGTTTTTTCACAGTTGTCATTGCAGTTGCATTGTTGATGTATAGTTTGTGGCACTTGTCCAAATTATTTGGGAATAGTTGTCGTTCATTTAGAAATGGGTGGAAAAGTTGTAGTTGTGAGTAATAAAATTCATGGGGATTGTCAATCTGTTTAAATTTATGGAACCGTAAAACTCTGGTGGATCGACGCCTCGTGTAGTCGCAGACTGAAGTTCAATCATGGAAGACCAAATAAGGCATTAATAGAGCACCCCATGCTGTCATAACCCTCAGCCCAAATGACGTCACTAAATGACGTCACCATCTCCGACGTCACCTTCTCTATGACGTCACCTTTGCAGCGTGACGTCAGTTGCCCAAATGACGTCAGTTATGACATCATAAATGCCCTTCTCCCGGTACTATATAAGGCCCCCATCACCACAGCTTAAATCACACTCGTGCAGTCATCACTCACCTTGTGTCAGCATCACGCATCCATCCAGCATCTCCAGGCAAGAAGCTTCATCCCACCACCTCCCCCAGATCACCACCAATGTTATGACTCCCGTTGGAAACAGATCCCCTCAGGGGGGATGTCCTATCTCTTACAGCACCGACGCCCTCTCTCATAAGCAAGAGGAGCGTCACATCATGGAGTCATACGCCATACTATTCTGATTCAATAAAGTTTGTTAAAAGTATATTAAGAGTCTCTCATGATTGAAATCCACTTACATTGTCTTGGAGTGGATGCGTGTAGAGGGATGTACTTGGGGAGTTTATTTTTGATGGAGATGGGATACTCATGAATCATGTCATCTTCTGAAATGATGGGCTGCAGATTTGTAGACATGTTTTCAGTAACCAGATCTTGCATTATGTCGTAGTTGTGCGGTGCAGAGCTGCAGGGTTCATATCTTTGAGCAAATTGTGCATATGATAAGGTGCTAACGGCTGTAATGCGTCTTGTGTATTTTTCCAAAAGTGATTCTTTTTCAACGTAATATTTTCCATCCTTTCCTTCTACCTCAATAACCTCATGAAAGTCCTGTCGTGCATTAGCTGAGATTTCTTGCAGAAATCGTGATCTATTTTGTTTGAAGCCAGTGGGAACGAAGATCGTAGAAATGTTAGATTGTGCCAGGTGTAAGAAAGGAAATAGCTTGTAATAGATTTCACATTCTCCAACTTGTCTGTTAGTTAAAAAAGCATTTTTAACAGTCTGCATTTTCTCTCGGAGGCTAGCATTTTCTTCGTTTTCTAAAGCTTTTCTGATAAATTCAATTGTTCCTGACTCATCCTTCATGTAATAGTCAGTGATGTAGGTAATTACTGCATAATAATCTAAACATATTTGCATGTCCATGTTACCATTCCATGCTTTGATCCATTCGGTGTTATAATTATTTATCATTATTTCATCAATGTCGCGCTGTAGAACGACCTCATAGCCACGAGTTGATAGAGAGAGAGCCTCTTCATATTGCGATAGTTTCTCCTGAAAGGTCCCCTCAAGATTAGCTGCAGTTAGAATGATGTCCAGGCGTTCAGCTTTAATTTGCTGAATGGGTATTGTTTGTATGGCTTGTTTTTTAACATGGATGAACTGTTGGAGATCATTAGAGCTGAACTGCTGCCAACTTGTGTGCCCTGATGTAATGAAGTTATTGAGTTCAGTTAGCAAGGTTTCATCTTGGATGACGGTTGACACAGTGTCATTCAACTGTCTTTCAGTTAAGATGTTTTCAATGTCCATAACCTGCCCACTGAGTTTGAGATAAGTATCAATAATGCCCTGGTGTTTTGCCACAGCGTATTTCATGAAGTCCTCATTTTCTAAAATACGTGTGGTTATTGTCTTAATTTTGTGTGACTGTGTAACTTTTTGTTCCCGCAGGTCTGTATTGTTAGGGTATTTAATTCTTGCTGGAACCGCTATCAGAGTTTTGAGTGAGGGGAATCGTGGGAAATGGAATCTGCAGTTAGGTCCTTTTTTCAGACAGGATTTTTTGAAATGGTGATGTTTGTTTAGTTCCAAGAGATGTCTAGTGCTGGGGTCCATCAAAGAGCATGAAATCCAGTGATCAGCAAAATCAGTCAAAAGCTGTAGTAGTTGGCCATCAGTCACCTCTGCATCTTTTACAGGTGGTACAGTAACATTATCTGTAGGAGACATGTCCGATTCACAAAGGTTGTTGGCTAGTGTTTCATGGGTTGGGTGTGTAGTGACTTGTGAAAGTGCAGATGGCAGGTTTTGATAGCCATTGCTTGTTTCCGACGTTATCTCTCCTATACCCAATTCCTCAACTTTAATTTTTTCAAAAACAGTTTTGTATTGCTGTACTCTTTGGTTTATGAGCAATTGTGTTGGTTCAGTTTGTGTGTCTCCACATACTTGTAACTGAGCAGGAGCTCTTTGGTGAGTGTGTGTATTTGGTTCTTGCATCCGTTTCTCAACGTAGCTGTTCCAGTTAACCCATAATGTTCCATGTATATGTCCAGCACCACGAAGCTGAAACTCAACTCTGTAGTTGTAATATTGCACAGAGAATGGGCTGTGGGGATTCATGATGATGTGTTTAAGAAAAGCCTGGACACGATTATTAAAATTGAGTTAGAATATTTTGTTTGATGAATTCATGTTTTGAGATGTTCTCTTCTTTTTCTAGAAATTCCTGTAAAGGTATGCCATCAATGTAACATTCTTCTTGACCATTTTCAACTTGGTATACAACGTGGTGTTTTTGCAGGAAAGCTGTGAAATTTTCATTCATCCTTTTTTCTGCACAGCTTAGAGTGAAAAATAACTGGAATGGTCCGAGATTTTCTAGTCTAGAGATTAATTCGCGTTTTTTCTTTTGCCAATACCTAGGTGTACCAGGACTATTATCCAACACACTGTATGGGTCATTTAGTGTATATTTCACACCTCCAGCAGTTGTTTGCGTTTGTTTACCTTTTAGGAAAGATATATTGATATTTCTTTCAAGCTGATGTTTTTCATTACATGCAAAAGCAGCAAAGGGATAGCTGGGTGTGTTAGCAAATCTCCCCTCAACATTTAGTAGTCTTTGTTGGAAATATTGTTGCATACTGATGCGAATATGTCTGTCTTTATCATGTAAGCCATATTTGGCATCTGGATGAAGACATGGAAATGACTTGACATCCCAATCATCCTCCTGCAAGATATTGGTTGGTATTTTACCTTCACCAGGTGCTGTGTGTATGGGTTCATTTGAGTTGGAGGCACTGATTGCAGAGTCTCCATTTTAGCAGGGTACATTCTCACGTACATCTACCTCTGGATAGTCATTGAGAAACACTGTAGGTCTGTTGATAGCAATTTTTTGCTTTTGAATGGGGTCTTGGGTCCTGAATCTGGCTTCTTCTTCATCATCACAATCAGAAAGATTAGTGCTTTCAACATTCTCATCAGAACTGGGAAGGCCACCATCAGTGTGTTGTTCTCCAGTCTGGTCATTGGTTTCATTATGTGTGTTCTCATTGTTAAAGAAGGAGTATTCGCCAACTGGATCCTCCTCCAGACATCGTCTTTGAAAGTCGTCACGGTCGGCAGTAAATTGGTAGTAAGGGTTCTTCATTTTTTCACGCAATGTTTTTAGGCATTTCATGAGTTTGCGAACATCAATGCCTGTGAGTGTTTTTCATCGACATCTTTCTTTTGAATAGAACTTGTACAAGTCTAGCTGATTGCGGTGTTCGAGGTAACGTTTCTAGTGTATTAACAATATCTTGTTCAAATATGGGGATGTTCACTATTTGCCTTTTAGTTGCACCCCACCTTGACTTGGGAAGCTGGAAAACCATTTGAAAGAGAAGGTTTCTAGCAATCATGGCATTTTCTAATTCTGACACTTTGAGTTCGTCATGGTCTGAGATATCCACCAGTCCAAGACTATTTAAATGACTCATAGCAGGAATTTGATTTTTTACTAGTTTGTTGCAGCAGTCGTGACATAACCAATAATGACCCTTCACTTTCATGTTTTCAGGCATATCACCAATAGCACTGCATATTATCTCTGCGTGTTTGACTTTAGCAATTATTTTACTTTTGAGCATGTCATCATACCTTTTCACTTGGTGGTAAAACCGAATTTGTCTACAACAGACACAAGCAAAGATTGGCCCTTCTCTCACAGCTGCTCTGAATTGTCTTATTCTACCAGATTGGGTCTTATTTAAATCAACAAATGTCTTCCGTCTTTGTGTTGTCCTTTGTTGGGCTCGTTTGGCTGTAAATCCTGTTGTATAAGTTTGATGTTTTGCTTGTTGTTTTGCCCTGGCTTGTTCATGTAAAGAATCCATGTCAGAATGGGTTTGGCATGCTTTGGATCTCTGCAAATGCATGAGTAAATTTTTGAACTGCTTTTGGCAGATTTTGCACTCAAATAGATCTGTAGAGTGGTCTTTTCTATGGTTTTGTCTTAAAGAAGCATCAGTCTGAGCCTTTTTTGCTTTTTCGTTTGTCCTGGTTTGTTGCTGTAAAGAATCCACGTCGTAATGGATTTGGCATGCTTTCGCTTTCTGCAAGTGCAATAACAAATTGCGGAACTGCTTTTTACAGATTTTGCAGTCAAATAGATCTGTAGAGTGGTCTTTTCTATGGTTTTGTTTGTATGAAGCATCAGTTCGAGGCCTTTTTGCTTTTTTGTTTGTCCTGGCTTGTTGCTGTAAAGAATCCATGTCGTAATGGATCTGGCATGCTTTTGATCTCTGCAAATGCATGAGTACATTTTTGAATGGCTTTTGACAGATTTTGCAGACATTTTGCGCACTATCAGTAGAATGATGAAATAGGGCTGGGTGCTGCACCTTTCTTTTCTTATGGTTCACATAGAAGGTGTAAGTGTCTTTTAACTGTAGAGGAATTTGATACAGGTTTTGTTTAAATGTGTCTACTAAAGCAATTGGTTGGTCAATATCTTTGTCAGATACAGGAATCAAACTTTCAAAATGATAGCCATTGTAAGTGTTGGGCCAGACATTTTGAATGTACACTGACAGTGAATGAAAGACATGTTGAATGAACACTGACATTGAATGAAAGACATGTTGGATGAATACTAGCTGTTCTGTGTGGAGACAGTGGGAGACACAACCCCCACATACCTGGCCATTTGGCCAGTTTGAATAACACACCCATGCTAAAACGGCAGGGAACCAAGCCATTCCTTTGTTATCGAAGAGTGACAAAAGGACAGCCAACTCTCCTGTCTGTAAGTGAGATAAGATGAGCCAATCAGAGTGTCTCAACCACAACAAAGACACGCCCTGCACCTCACATTATATACAGGGTTGAAGCCCCAAAATCTTCAGTTCCTATGTGGCCTCCGCTGCAGACAGGTCCTCATCTGAGAAGTTCTAAGTGGCACATCGCTACGACAGGACGTGTGGTTTAACTCGAGACAAACCGCCCTTCCCCCCTCCTCGCAGCTGAGCAGCAAGGCCGCCACCAGGCCTGACGAAACCTACATCAGAGCTAAGCTAGCTTTGATATCCTGAACCCGACCCGCATCGCCTCGACCAGCCGAGTGCCTTCAACCCGAAGAAGCGAGCTGTGAGATCCCCCTTTCCTCCACTGAGACGACAGCAGATCCAAGAACCCAACGTGGCCAGCTGAGTTCGACTGCCTGCTCTCACTCCTCCACTCCTTCCTTCACGGGAGAGCGGACGCATGAGCGTCCACCCCCCCTCCGCGCCGGAGGAACCTTGCGAGACCGACCATAACAAACCACTGCACACGCGTGTGCAGGACTGAGCGCGCACGCCAAGTAAGAGACTGAATTGATCACTCAAGTCCGGGCTTAGAATTGTTTAGAGTTAGATGATATATATCCATAGATATACATGATTGACTGATATGATACTGTAAATGAATCTGTGACTGTTGTGTCTGACTGTAATTGTGCTCATACATGCATTACTGAATCCGAGTGTTTACACGCTAGCTATTTAACTCTTCACCGAGCCGCTGAAGCGGGTCTAAGATAGTCTAGGAGCCGAGGGGAACTCATTTCACCAGTTAAACGTCGGTTAAACCCTAACCGTGGTGAAGCGAGCACCTCGCGGCCCTTGTTTAATCTAAACAGCGTTATTTCTCCCTCACGGGCACGTGCGCAAGCGCGTGCACGAACCTTTCCCCTATAAATACACACACATAGCCACTGGTCGCCTGACCTCCATCTTGTGTCGAACACACACCCCTTTGTCATCCATCTTGTGTCGGCCTACCACTCCAGGTCCGCCATTTTGGGTCGAGATCGGTATAGCTTCCCAGCCACGCACACACTCACACACACTCTGCCTCCCCCTAGTGCCCAACCGGTGCCTTACACTTTCCCTGCAGATAAATCCTCACAACCTCACGCTTTCCCTCCCCATTGCAGCGAAGTGTTTTAGAATATAACTTAGTTATGACTGAAATTCATTGACTGTATTGCCCATACCTCTCTATTATTTTTTATATAATAAATAGTGTCAACTTTTAATAGAATTCAACTGTTTCAGAGTGATTTTGTGATAACTGTGGTGTACTGTTGCTTAAGGATTAGAAACTCCCCCACTTCAGATAAGACTAAAGGTGATTCAGATTAGGTCCTGCGATCAGGCAGGTGGTGCCCCAAGGTTAATCCTTATCAAGGATTACATATTTGATATTTTAAATTCACCCAAATAACGAGCACAACATAAGCTAACACCAATGGAATGTTGGTATCCGTAACATTGGATGAATTGTAACCATTAGCATAAATCACATTTATTGGGCCATTGGCAGAGGCGTCTGTAGTGGTCCATGGTGTGTTGATAACCAAGATGTCTTTTTTTATGGAATGGGCACAATTAAGAATAGCTAAATCACCAAAATATGGTAAGTCATACTGGTTGGAGGTTTTGAGGGTGCGAAATGCATCTTCCCATTCCTGTTGTGAATAGCTAGCAGGGTAGTATGGACTTGATTTGACTATACATTCGCCCTCAGTATTCCACACCTTTCTGTAATGTGGTGGTGGTTCTGTAAGGTTTTCATTGAAGCAGTTTTGCGAATTGATGTTATCAATTATGGATTCATATAGGCAGTTACCGTCAGCATTGTTGGGGTTGCCAGGTGTCAGCTGGATATTATGCATGGCAGCTACAGCAATAGTAATGTGAAATATATCAGCATCCTTCCCAGCACCTCCTCTCAGTAACTGGCTCTGTTTTGCAGTTCCTCCTCCATCTTGGAACTGATGATCAGCATGGCAAGGACCTTTGGCGGATGTTGGTGTGCACCACATTTGACCCCCCTCCTTGTTTGGCATCTACAAAAGAAGAGAAAACGACCTTTTCAGCAACCAAAGTTGATAAACCTATATGGATCAAATTGGACAGAGGTTACATATTAGAGTTACACGATCATTGACCTATGTATATTGTGTTTTACCTAGTCTACATCCTACACTATGTAAAGACACCAACCAAACCAATGCATGTATTAACACATTCACTGCCAGACGTTTTTTTTTTACTGTAGTTAGCTTCTGCCAGAGGGTTTTTTTGAGGATTCTGGCTCATCTTTCAAGACCCGAGGATTCTTTTCTGCTAAGATTTTGTGAACACACAATATCTCAAAAGAACTAATAGAATGTGTGCTTTCTCTGTCTAAAAGAGTTAGTTTGTAGAGTTAGTAGTTATGTAAGCATTAGCAGTTGAATACAGCATGGTTTCAGCGTCAGAAAAATTATTCAGAGATAAACGGCTTTTTGTGAAATTCGATAGAACAGTCACTTTAACCATTCATTTTTGGCTCTCTCTCTCTCTCCCTCCCCCTCTCTCTCTCTCTCTCTCTCCCTCCCTCTCGCTCTCCCTCCCTCTCTCTCTCTCTCTCTCTCTCTCTCCCTCCCTCTCGCTCTCCCTCCCTCTCTCTCTCTCTCCCGGAGACGCACTAGGTTTAATCCTAGTGAGAGGGGGAGAGGGAGAGAGAGAGAGAGAGAGAGAGAGAGGGAGGGAGGGAGGGAGAGAGAGAGAGCGAGAGAGAGAGAGAGAGGGAGAGAGCGAGAGGGAGAGTTGCTTCCAACTCCTCCCTCCGTGGGCGTTCTTCTTGGCTGCAGCGGCCGTCACAAGCTTGTCACCAGTCTCACTGCTTTGCTGCTGTCCTGTGCCTGTCTGCGCGGCCGCTGTTTGAGGAAGTCTGGATGGACTCGCTCGCTTCTTGGAGTTTTGGTTGAGAGAAGCTTTTGCGATTCTGGTCATATTTATGCTGCGTGTTTCAAAGTGTGTTCCACCTGTAATCTATTATGCAAATTTGCAATCCCGCACCGCAAACGAAAGCGTTTTCCCCCATCCATTTTCATGAGAATGGCTGCTTTTTGCTTGCCTTCCTCTAGTCAGGAGGGCACTGTCGCCACTTAGTGGCTCGGTGGAATGGGTTGTAAACGTTCGGTGTCTCCAATAATTATATAAGAGATGTAAAAGGGTTAGATGCACATCCCACGGTCCAAAAAAAAAAACGTGACGTATTAATACTATACTATACTATACGTATTAATACGTCATTGGCAGTCAACCGTTGGATTATTTTTGACGTATTAATACGTCAATGGCAGTGAACGTGTTAATGGGCAAAAAAGACATGTGGCGTATTTCTTTCTAATCTAAATAGCATTAACACCGACAGGGAACAGGGTTGCCACACACGTGATTGTTATTAACACGTTCATTGCCAATGACGTGTTAATACGTCAAAAAAAATCCAACGTTGACTGCCAATGACGTGCTAATACGTCAAAAAAAAAAAAATTGACGGTGGGATGTGCATCTAACCCTTTTACATCTTCTATATAAATATGGGAGCCAACGAAGGTGTACAACCCATTCCACCGACCCACTAAGTGGCGACAGTGCTCTCCAGTAACTAGAAAAAGCCAGCCAAAACTGCAGGGGAACGCGCGATGAAACCATTCTCATACTGTAAAATGGATTGGCGAAAACGCTTTCGTTTTCGCGCTGGTTGCTGGCGGTGGGGGATTGCAAATTTGCATAATAGATTATGGGTGCAACACACTTTGAAACACGCAGCATAAATAAGAGCAGAATCGCAAAAGCTTCATCAAAGCTCTCAACCGAAACCCCAAGAAACGAGCGAGCCCATCCAGACTTGCCCAGCGGCCGCCAGCAGACAGGAGCAGCAGCAGCCAGCAGAAACTCGCTTGTGACACGCCCGCTGCAGCCAAGAAGAACGAGAAGAACACACACGGAGGGAGGAGTTTGAATGAGAGGGGGGTTTCCTGCTGTTATGGAGGAAATTACTGTTCAAAACTATTGTTTAGATGTCTGACATCTTACTGATGCCAAAAATGAATGGTTAAAGTGACTGTTCTATCGAATTTCACAAAAAGCTATTTATCTCAGCTTAAATTTTCAGACGCTGAAACCATGCTGTATTCAAGTGCTAATGCCTACATAACTACTAACTCTACAAACTAACTCTTTTAGACAGAGAAAGCACACATTCTATTAGTTCTTTTGAGATATTTTGTGTTCACAAAATCTTAGCAGAAAAGAATCCTCGGGTCTTGAAAGATGAGCCAGAATCCTCAAAAAAAACCTCTGGCAGAAGCTACCTACAGTAAAAAAAACGGCTGTCAGTGAATGTGTTAAGATGCACAAACTTGCAAACATTTCAATGCCCCGTGGGAAACGTGAAGGAAATAGCTGTGCTTGCTCAGGTCCATGCAAGGTACATGAGATAGTTGTGGGCCATCCTTCAAACAAAGTGCACCAACCTCGTCCTTCACAACTGGTGCACCATCACTGTCAGGTGACGGCTTCACAGACACCTCCACAACGCTTGGTGTAGCCTCCACCTAGAAACACAAGACATGAATGCACAGGCGAAACAAAGTAATCCCACCTAATTTTCATGATGGTTATTGTGTTGACGGGCAACTACAATAGAAGGAAAAGACATTCTCTGCCACCGACTTCAGGCATCCTCATCTATGGACCAAATTGGGTTGAACCGCCATATTGATACACAATCATTGGCCAGAGTGTAAAAAACATGGATGTGGAGTTGTCTCCATGGCTACACACAGTCAGGTGTAATAGAAAGCCTGGAACGGAAAGCACATGTGATGACCACGGACGTGTACGTGCACATGTGAAGAGGGAGAGGGGAGGGGAGAGAAGCATTGTTAATGCACTGCATGCTAGGTTTGTCAAAAATATGGATAGTATCGATAAAAGTCAATACTAAAAATTTGAAACGGATACAATACTCATTTGCAACAGGTATTGATAGTATGGATAAGTGTCAACATTGGGCGGGGCGAACTGGCTCCAATAACGGGTTGGGTTGGTGCAGGCGTTAAAAAACCCTGCCCCGCGCATCACTAATATATACATACATATATATATATATATATGTAATAGTTAGATAGAGATATCACACACATGTGCATGCACATACACACATTTCATAAATATTACAGACAGAACCAGCCACTTAAATGTACAAAACACACTTCAAAATAATGCAATGATTGCATTAAATTAAAAGAAAAGAAAGACAGACAAACCTGTGGCTGTGCCAGTCTCCTCTTAGAGGCCGGAGCTTTCTGCTGATGTGGCACATTTGTGTTCTAATGTAAGGAAAACAGAAATAGCATGTTGGTGGTGTAGTTGGGGCACAGCTCATTTGGACAATAGCAAGTCATGCCTATCATTAAACAGGGTATATGCAGGGATGTTGAAGTTCAATTCAATATCTTTTCAGTTTAGAAAAGTTTGTTTAGACTTTTTCAAGACCTCAATGCCATTTTCATCACATCAACGATAGGCGTGTAAAGTGTCATCACAATACAATATTATATAGATTGTTTGGACAATGATGCAATCTTTTCCGATATCACTAAGGGTCAGAATTTTCGCTAAATTGATTCTCAACTTTGAATACTTTTCAAGACCCCACAGATATCCTGTTAAATAAGGCTGTGTCAGATCGGGAATATGGCTTCAAACAAGTTGCATGTACATTACTTTTTTGCATTTTGAGACAGTGCACTCCACAGGGCTTGACAGATCAGCTGGAACAACTTTGTCCATGGCAGCCATTGTGTCGCTGCTAAACCAGACAGGGTTTAGCAGCTCCTTTAACACCTGTAAAATCAGATGCACAAGGACCATTACTGACAATTACCTTGTCCAAAAGCAAACCGTATACATAATAAATTAACAGACTTCAGATGTTTAAAGCATAATACAAACATAACGAACCTGTTGATGACCGATTCTGGTTTTGGCCGCACCAGACAACTGCTCAACTTCCCCAGGTTGGCGCATCTGTAATGACAAGTATTTGCAGAATGGAAAATAGGTACCCTTTAACCATGAGTAAGTGAGGCAAAAACACTTTTCACAAAGCGTCAACCACATAATGAAAGGTCATGTCTACATGAGGCCGTTTTTTATGCGTGGGCACTTTGTTGGCACTGGCAGCTATTGTCCACACGACCACACAGAGCTTGATCCGGCCTAGTGAGGCAAAGTGTGCAACTTCTTACCCTCCTGCCCTGTCCAACAAGTGTCCATATGAAAGGGTCTGATCGTCGTGGCATGACGACGTTCCCCTTCACAACCAGCTGTGGGACGACTCTTGGCTGTGATGTCCTGGGGGACACCCTGGGAGGGACCTGTGGGTTTGGTACAGTTGGCTCCAGCTGCATATAAGTGTGACACCAGAGCAAGTCGACAAGGCGCGGCATCCCGTGCGAATCACTCAGGACCTGCACAAATAAACATAGAAAAAGACGTTAACGGAAAGAATAAAAACTGTGAATATGTGAATGCAATATGTGAAACACTTGGAAGAGACAAGGTGACAGTGTGCAGGCGGTTAAATCTGTTTACAACATGTTTGGAACTCATTTTGATGCCTGAGTGGAACGGGGGTGGCGCATCGGTCTCTATGTTCTGAGAGGGGAGGCTCACCCTCCCACACTTTGACAACACCTGCCCTAGAGGGACTACATTGTACTTACACCATCTCTGCTCCACAGCTGAAGTTGGTCCAATGGGAAGTGCTCAGCAACAGAAAAGTATTTCACTCCTTTAAAAAAGAAAGCTTCATGAGCAGCTGAAGAAAGTAGCATACATTTGTAAGTTTGTGGTGCTTGCTAAACCATAATGAAGATGGGAATTAATGCAATTGTAATATTTCTTCAAAGAGTTTGCCTTCGAAGATGTAACCCATTTTGTGACTGTTAAACATACCCTTACGTGCTGCCACACGATGAAACTCCTGCCGAAGGTACTCCTGCTGAGCCATGTCCACGGTCAGCCGCGGAGGAAAATCCAGGACGAAGACCTATACAAAAACACTTAGTTGTTCATAGTCCATAATATCAAGTTTTCTGTGAGAATGTTGTGGCCTTAACAAATTAGTCAATGACTGAGCAGCAGATCATCCAACAAAAGTAATAATCATCCTCAACATAAGAATCACAATAAACTAGGGGTGTCACAATATATCGTCCCACGAAATTTTGCTATAGTAAAACGTCACGATATGTATCGTTGAGATGAAATCTCATATCGCAATTTTTTTTTTTTTTTTTTTTTTTTTTTCAAAAATAGACAAAGAAACGTCTTTGTTTGTTGAAGTTCAATGTGTGGAAAGTAGTTCAGTTGAACAAGTCTCTGAAGAGACACATGAGAAGTTATACAGGAGAGAAACCATTCAATTGAGTTTCTGGCAAAACTGTTTACTTGACAGGAAAAACTCAAGATCCATAAAAAATAGACTAAGAAAAGTGTTGTTGTTTGAGTTTGAAGAAAAACTGAAGATGCATAATGAGAATTTATACTGCTGAGAAACCTTTTAGTTCAAAGTAAATGTAAGTGATGGTGTAACTCATTCTATTTCAAGATAAGCCTTATCTCCAATCTCATGTTTTTTCTAGTTGTTATTGTAATAACAATTTCCCACAACAGCATGTTTTGTATTTGTGCATTTCAAATAAAATACTACTTTTCCAGTCATATATTGTCATTATTCAAGTTTAAAAAAGATATTGTTAAAATCGTATCGTAACGTTATCGTGAACCCAGTATGGTGATACGTATCGTATCGTGAACTGAGTGTATCATGACACCCCTACAATAAACCCTATAATGTTTCAAGCCTACCTTAGGCCAGAGACTGCAAACACTGGCCAGGAGCCTGGCAAAGTCTGCCCCTGCCTCGCTGATGGTTCTGCTGCTTGTGAGGTTATTGCTGGGGGCCAAGACCCAGACTGCCTCAGGGGTGCGATCCACATGAGCATGGCACACCTCTGTCCTCAGGTCAGCTGCACTGGCCCCCGGGGTTGACAGGACCCCAAATGTGAAGTTGCCCTCTGGCATTTTCACAAATCCATCGGCGATGCTTCGGAGATGGGAGTCCCCCACAAGCAGGACAAACTGTAAGAATAGAGCCATTATTTTTTTGGGGGGGGGGGGGGGTAATATGTCATGTGTAATTCCTCATACAAGTGTTTTGTTCATCAATTCAACACCAATAATACCTTTTTATGTGGAGACTCAGCTGGCATGACAGCTTGTGGCTGTGTTGTGTGCAGTGCGAAATTTTCCATTTCTGCACTGCATGGCGATGTCCTGTACCACCAACTATTTATACACAGACAAAACACAGCAAGGTATAACTATGAGATCCTTTAGATTTATTTCTAAATTCCGTTTCATTTTTTCCCCAATTATTATTTTTGCTTTTTCTTTCTGTCAGACAGCCTCTTCCACACTCAAACTGAAAACCAAGCTGTGACATGATGTAAGGGTCCCACGCACCGCAATCCAAAACATAATTATTTATCTCGACCTATTTTCCCAATTATGAAACCATTTAGGTTCTACAATAACTAGGGTTACTTTTGATTTTAATAATTAGGCCTAATTCTTTTTTTAATCAATTTCTGACAAATTGTACATTCCATGTTTTACAGTGAGTTAGTACACCTTTAGAAAACATACATTATGTACGCACCTTCAGTCTATGCAAACTGTACACAGTGCACACAGTTTACAATCACACAACATGCATCCATAGCTTACACACATGAAAACATTGATGCAAAGAACATACTGGCATGGCTAGTAGTGGTCGGCTGCAGGGCCTCAACATCCACAGTGCTGCGCTTTGGCTCTTTCGTCTTGGCAGCTTGCGAAGGGCGGTTCCATTTAGCAGCCTGCGAGCGATGGTGGGTCTTTCCGCGAGGCATCTATAAGTAAGGAACCAGACTTGATTATGATCAGGGTTCCCACACATTTTGATGGGTCAAATTGCAGAACGGTCCACCAGAAAACGCATAAGTTCAGGCCTTCCTCCTGCGTCACACGCTGTAACGTTATGGAGATTTCAATTACACTGCCTGTCTATTGTGTAAGGGTTAATTCACTTGCCAACAAAACAATAAGACCAGTCATTTATATTTCTATGTGTAATAAATAAAGCAATCTAAATGGCTAAATGTCTGTTATTCATACTGTAAATCAGTCTTCCACGAAATAAAATAGTCCGTCCCACCTCCCCCACCCTCCGTTTTAACTCAAACGTTAACTTTATCACAGGAATGCGGGTTTAATCACAGGAATGCGGGTTTAACGATGTTTTGCGTTCTACATTAATTAAATGAAGACATTACCGTTTGGCAGCTTGCTTTGTTTGTATGATAGATACGTATTGGCCAAGTATATAAACATTTAAGAGCGAAGACTTTCAGGAAGTGACACAGAGCTCTCTCTCTCTCTCTCTCTCTCTCTCTGTGTCAAAGGCCGGGCCCATTTTTCGGCATAAATGTTCGTAAAGTGGCACTTATTGAAACCTACTACCCTGCTTGTAGGCATCAAAAGTCATCAGAAATTAATTTAGTGATGAAATAAAACTTTAAATTGTAAAAAACTTTCCGGAGCTTATGGCGTCTTCTCTGCTGCGTTCTGCCTCTGCTTATGCCGAAATGCATGCTGGGAGTGTGGAAAGACATTTAGAACCTGAATCCGTGCTCAAATCTGGCGACAGAGTCGAATGTAGGGGCCCTGCTGTGCATGCTGCACACCGGCCCCAAAAATTTGGTAAGGAACGCCGCTACCTTCACTCTGGCGGAATGCCGCTGGAGGGCTAGCAGCGGCAGGCCATCGGCAAGCCGCCAAGAATTTTCCCTCTCTAAGTACCACATCAGCGCTGGAGGGGCGCTGGTGTCTGGCCGTCGGCAGATAGGCCCACCCCGTCCATTAAACTGCATTCATAAGCATTATGAAACTAGGGCCCCTATCGTTGCATCGGCGCAGTTTCTAGGCCGAGCGGCAGGCGCAGATCAAAGCAGTGGGCGTGGAAAGGCGCACTTGATATCGTCGTGCTGGCGCTAGATGCAGCCCAAAGCATTACAACCACGCCTTTTAGGCGTAAAATTATGCACCGTCATGCTCATTGGATAAGTGCAATAAACGAATCGCACGCTTGCCTTTTTAGCTCCAATTCCAGTGATCCCGCAAAACCAGACGAAAGCCAAACGCTCTGCCCCCCCCCCCCCTCCCTTCATCCAGCCTGTCTGTCTGCATTATAGGCTATTATTCCATATTATTATGCTTCTCAAACCAATCTAACTGCAGTTTCAATACTGCAAGCATGTAAATACGCTACACTATAGCAAGATCAAAGTGAAAATAATGTTCTATGCATCAGCTAGAAAAATATAGCCTATTAGATTGGTGAAAGTTTGTCCAGAAAGATATCATTTTCTCTCGCCTGCTGCAGGAAGGATGATGCACATAAATATACCCTACATTATGTCAAGTCATTGCATAAATGTGTTTTTATTGTAAAACTAAATGTGAAATAGGGCCAAGTTATTGGAGGGACATCACAGTATAGCAGATGCCATTAGAAGCGCGTTCCGAAGCGCGTTCCGCTGTTACTTCTCTAAATCACGTTAACTCGACAAGGGGTATATATAGGCCCAGGAGGACATATATGTTTTACATAGGGTGGTGTTTTCATTTCGAGGTTTTATTTGGTCCAATATTGAAATGTTGACAATGGCAGGCTGTGTTACCATTACACATTAATTTAGAACTACCTTTTATATCTATTTTGGCTCATTTGGTGGCTATTTAGTAGCGAAATGAAGAAACACAATGCATGCTGGGAACTCAGAGAGAGAGAGAGAGAAGGGTGACAGAGAAGAAGCAGTGAAGGCACAGAATAGGCCTGCTTTACAAAAGCGCAAAGCGCTAAATGTAGGCCAGGTCCCAAGATATCACTAGGCTGGTATTTAGCGCCGACACGCCCACTTTGGGACTGCGCCACGCCCATTCGGCCTAAAGCGCATTTGGCAGCCTAAAGCCTATTGCTATCTTGCCGAAACAGGCGCAAGGCACGTTTTTTTGCGGTTAAGGCCCGTAATAGCGCCGATGGCCTGTGGGAGAATAGAGCCCTAGAGCTCTAATTTGAAACGATGGGCTAAGTTCTGTTCTATTTTGTTTGAAAGAGACTATTTAATGGATTTCTGTTTTTATTATGCTAGACAAAGGCAAAAATACCTTTACAGCATTCAAAAATGAACTTAGCAAGATTTTCCAAATCACTAAATGGATGAAAAACACAAATGCCCAAAGATTATACATTGTATTTGAGAAGTTTATTGTAGCCTATTTAACCTCTGTAGTAGCCTAATTGTTTTGTCCCTGCAATACTCTGTCTCTTTTTCTCTCATTTACTTTTTATTTCTGTTGTTCTCTCGAATTTTTATATTTACAGTCTTTGAATTAAAAAACATTTATTTATTCATTTATTTATTTATTCATGTCCAAGTGAAATGTTATTTGCTCTCTCTTGTGATTATGAATGGACTAAAGACACCTCACATTAGGATAGTGGACAAACATTTCTAATCACCTGTGTTGGAATGTTCTTTGAATACCAGAAATCAAGTCAATGGTCCCTATCGTTGCATCGGCGCTGTTTCTAGGCCGAGCGGCTGGCGCAGCTCAAATCAGTGGGCGTGGACCAGCGCACTTGATATCGTCGTGCTGGCGCTAGACGCAGCCTCAACCATTACAACCACGCCTTTTAAGCGTAAAATTATGCACCGTCATGCTCATTGGATAACTGCAATAAACGAATCGCACGCTTGCCTTTTTAGCTCCAATTCCAGTGATCCCGCAAAACCAGACGAAAGCCAAACGCTCTGCCCCCCCCCCTCCCTTCATCCAGTCTGTCTGTCTGCATTATAGGCTATTATTCCATATTATTATGCTTCTCAAACCAATCTAACTGCAGTTTCAATACTGCAAGCATGTAAATACGCTACACTATAGCAAGATCAAAGTGAAAATAATGTTCTAAACGCATCAGCTAGAAAAATATAGCCTATTAGATTGGTGAAAGTTTGTCCAGAAAGATATCGTTTTCTCTCCCCTGCTGCAGGTAGAATGATGCACATAAATATACCCTACATTATGTAAAGTCATTGCATAAATGTGTTTTTATTGTAAAACTAAATGTCAAGTAGGGCCAAGTTATTGGAGCGGACATCACAGTATAGCACATCACAGAAGCGCGTTCCGCTGTCACTTATCTAAATCACGTTAAACCCACAAGGGGTATATATAGGCTCAAGAGGACATATATGTTTCACATAGGGTGGTGTTTCATTTCGATGTTTTATTTGGTCCAATATTGAAATGTTCTACAATTGCAGGTTGTCTTACCATTACACATTATTTTAGATCTACCTTTTATATCTATTTCGGCTCATTTGGTTGCTATTTAGTAGCGAAATGGAGGACCCAATTGCATGCTGGGAGTGGACATTCACAGGCAGTAAACTTACAACTGCTATTTCCTATGGGAAGCTGGGTGCTGCAGCTGCTGCTATGTGTTGCGTCTGTTTGAGCGAGGGAGTCAGAGAGAGAGAGAGAAGGGTGACTCAGAGGCAGAAGAGCACTGGCGCACTGAATAGGCCTGGTTTCAGAGAGAGACAGAGAAGGGTGACAGGGGAGAGGCACAAGTGCACTGGCGCACTGAATAGGCCTGGTTTTCAAAGGCGCAAAGCGCTAAATTTACGGCAGGTGCGAAGATAGCAGTACGCCGGTATTTAAGGCCGACACGCCCACTTTGGCCCATTCTGGGACTGCGCCACGCCCATTCGGCCTAAAGCGCATTTGGCAGCGTAAAGCCATATTGATATCGTCCCAAAACAGGCGCAAGGCACGTTTTTTTGCGTTTAAGGCCCGTTTTAGCGCCGAAGGCTTGTGGGAGAATAGGGCCCAATAGCTTATAAATTCACCTCCTTGAATAGTTCATGCCTGAGTCGTAAACCAGAGCAAATTAAAATACAACTGGATGGATGTTGGACTTTGAATGGTTTTGCAATCAGGGTGCGAACTACGGGGGAGCTGGGGGGGGCTTTGGCTCCCCTTAAAGAAATAGTAGACCCCCTGAAAACATGACGTGAAATTTGGGGGGGTCTCTAAATTATTGACTAATATATATTACCCCATGTATTTTCTATTTCTTTTTCTGTACCTTCATAGTGAATAATGCCTAAAATTACGCTATTTTAATCGTATGATTCAGAGTGTGCTCAATCACTGTCAAATTCACTGTAAGCCCCTATACCGACATGCATGTTATTCTTATCATCACCACATCGAAGCGTGGCGGCGCAGGTGCAAATCAAACGTCACTCACGCGGGCAGGTCAGATTTAAAACAACAGCAAGATGTCAAAAAGAAAACAAGGCAGTTTGACAAACTTTACATTCACGAAGAAATGGAAGCAGCCGTCAGTTGAACAGCAACAAGTCGCTTCTACTTCAAACGCAGATGTGGAAAAAGTGACGACGACGTGAAGCTGGAATACCTCCGAGTCCTCCCGCATATGGAGGACTGTTTGTGAGATGGAATGCGTCAGGAACTTCACAGTGAGTGGGACATGTGCGTTATGGAGTGGATAAAAGTGTTGGGCAGAGATATCATGTTCTTGTGGATGCAGTGTATATGGAGAGCAGTGCGCCCGTTTCGCCTTTCTGTGCTCTCTCACCCTCCCTCCCTCTGTGTGCGTAGTGCGCTTTTCTCTCTTGGAGAGAAAAGTGGAACACGACAAGAGCTGTATCCGTGTCTTTGAGCGTGCTGATAAACTATAGAATAGAGATCTTACTGTGGTTTTTGCTTTTTAGAGCGTGGAGGATGTGGTCTGGTCATTGGGCTACCCGGCTACTGCTTATGTGATACTGTAGCCTGTATCGGATGTGCTGCTGCCTGAATCAGACTGTGAACGTTGAAGGGAGGCAGTCCTTTCTGAGGCACGCGCAAGCAGCTGTCCGCACCGGGTCGCGCGCACGTCCCCCGAAAGTCACAGTATAGTTCGCACACTGTTTGCAATGACCAAGCAAAGTGGTGTATAGCTTATAAGTGCAGTGGTTCTCAAACTTTTTCAGGTCAAGGACCCCTAAACTGACACAAATTAGACGGAGCCTCATTTGATAAGATTTTGTCCCAGGGTCTCCCAACTGATAGCTTTTGTGACAACCCTCCCACTGTGTGGTCGTCACACGTTTCACTGTTTTATTACATAAAGTGTATGAAACCATGAAACCATGATCAAAATACATTCAAGATTCAAGATTTTTATTGTCACTCCGTAGTACAAGTATCACGTGTGAAATTCTTGTGCTGTGAACTCCGTTTACAACATAGTACAAATATAACGGGGCATATGAGTGCAAAAACAACAAAAGACACAACAAGCAATAAGGCAGTAGAGCGATAAGACAAGTCAGAGACAGTGGCATATTCACTGCACATAGGTGCACATGTCGTGTGCATACTTGGACGTACATGCATTCTGTCATTGTGTTACTTATCATTGGAATTATTGTAAAAATGATTTTTTTGCTGGGGGCCCCTGGAAGCCCCTCAAGGACCCCTGGGGGTCCCTGGACCCCACTTTGAGAACCTCTGCTTATAGTGCATACCATACATTTGGTCAGCTCTAACCTACACTTCTCCTGTGAGCCCACAACAGGGCTGTGTCTACCCAGTTGTAGCCTAATTTAACCTGTGGAACAATTGTTTTGTCCCTGGAATATAAATAAATAAATATAGTGCAAATAATAATAGGTAGATGTCCAAGAAGAATAAATGTGGGTCATTTATTCACTGGGTATGCAGTGTTATATTTTTCAGCCAGATGCAGGATGATGTCTGTCTCTCTCTCTCTCTCTCTCTCTCTCTCTCTCTCTCTCTCTCTCTCTCTCTCTCTCTCTCTCTCTCTCTCACACTGGTCAGGTCTGCAGTCTATATATCCCCCCCCCCATGTCTCATCTGTATCCATTTGTCTGATGTTGTTTTTTGTGTGTAATGAACAGTTTGAAATAAAGATTATTGGGAGGGATTGGGAGGGACGGGGGGGGGGGGGGTGAGCGATGGGAAGTGAAGAATTTTGGCACTTTTGCGTTGCCGTAGTGTGACGTTGTGTCTGCGTCCAGGCCATTGAGGCTAGTGTGTCCTGGCGCCATTTTATGAATGGGATTTCAGGAAGCAAACATGCGCCCAGAGTACTGATAGCAACAATCTTTGAAAAAGTCGTTTTAAACCATGACTTGTCTTCACCTATCTACAAAACACAGGACTGATTATAAAAGCGATATACGGACAATAACAGACCGGTTGGTGGCGATCATCCGCTGCCTTCTTGCAACTTCATCACAAGAAAAACAAGACGTGCACGACAACAAAGGACACTGAAAACTTCGGGGCTCTTTGAAAAGCAGATCGGTAAGAATATTTAACGCTATATTTGTAAATCCTATTGTGCTCTGCTGCGATCTTACCATTAGCCATTTCGCTGGTTAGGCAGATAACAACAAGTTAGATGGCTAATAGTTAAATGACGTGTAGACAGCTGTTTGTGTTACACATAGGCCTACAAGTAGCAGAGGCTAGCGTTAGCCACTCTACCCAGTGAAGAAATGCATGGGCCATCCACGTTTCTTGGAGTAAAACGTAAAAAGGCATCGGTTGCAAACATCTATTTTGTGCTCATTCTGGATATATCAATACACCATTTAACGGTGTTATTCGGCCGTTTAACGTTAACGTACATAATTCCGTTTGCTTTCGCGGCTTATTGATTAAACTAACGTTACAGAGTACAGACCATTGTTAGTGTGTTGCTGCTCACGTTAATTTACTGCGTGCATATTCTTCTGTTTGCGTGCACGGCCATGTAAGATGAGATCAAAACTAACGTTACAGACCGTTACAGTCTGTGACTGTTAGTCTGTAAATCGTTTGTATTATTTTATTTCCTTATCCCCACACTGATGCAAGCTCTATTTTGGACCAAACAGGCTTGAGATGAGCCATGAGTCCAGCAGCTGCATAAAAAAAATGTGAAATTATTATCGCTTATCGGACAAGAGAAGCAGATATTTGTCTGTTATATGTATCAGCTTAAAAATCCATCCTAGCAGCATCATAAAAGGCATTCAAATAGCTATTTTATTTTAAATAAGTAGCTCCCTTTGTTTGTTTCAGGTTGGGTCAATGGACAGCTTTGTCAGAGACACATTGGCGGAGTGGCAACTTCAAGACCTCGTAGATAGTTTTAAAGGTAAGGTTTCTATTTTATTTTTTTATAAATATTCTTATGGAAAATTATTATTTAGCTTGGCCTCGCCTGCCCTATTGGCACGCCCGTGTGTGTGTGTTGCTTTCACTAAATATTATTGCATCAGTGATGTCACAATGCCTCCATGTGTATGTGTTTGTGTGCCTCATTATATCACTGATTACATCATCAGTAGGCATTTTGGGCCCTATTCTCCCACAAGCCTTCGGCGCTAAAACGGGCCTTAAACGCAAAAAAACGTGCCTTGCGCCTGTTTTGGGACGATATCAATATGGCTTTAGGCTGCCAAATGCGCTTTAGGCCGAATGGGCGTGGCGCAGTCCCAGAATGGGCGAAAGTGGGCGTGTCGGCGCTAACTACCGGCGTACTGCTATCTTCGCACCTGGCCTACATTTAGCGCCTTGCGCCTTTGAAAAGCAGGCCTATTCAGTGGGCCAGTCCCTACCCTCTCTCCTCTGTCACCCTTCTCTGTGTCACTCTCTCCCTCTCTCCTACTGACAGGAGCAGGCATTGGTGTGCGTTTACCAGTTTATTGTGAAATAAATCCTTCCGCGTTGAGTTACTGTCACAAGCCTGTGTGACAACGCGTCCAGCCTGGGTAAAACAACTCCGTCCGTACCGCTTTGAGGCTGCAGGCAGTCTGACAGGCACAATACGACTGTCTCTCTCTGACTGCCTGTGAATGCCCCAGCATGCAATTGGGTACTCAATTTCGCTACTAAATAGCAACCAAATGAGGCGAAATAGATATAAAAGGTTGATCTAAAATAATGTGTAATGGTAACTGTTACGACCCGGCCTAGGGGAACCGGATCGTACATGAAAAGAGCCCCATCCTCCCCAGAGCTCAAGAACAGCCACAGAACAAGTTGTTGGGATGTAAGAAGTAACAATGAATTTATTAACAAACAATTAAACAAAACAGAGGATTGCGAATTACAAAAGCAAAGGAATCTAAAACTGGAGGTTGGCTTCAGAGTAGGCCAAAGCCCAAAAAGATACTACCTAAAGGTTTAAAGCTTACCTACCAAAATAAGAAGAAGAAATCAACATACATCATCTGACCTCCCTAACTACAAAAACAGGAGAAAAAGGGGGTTAAACATAAATGGCGGCCTACTCTTACAGCTCCAGTAAATAATATGCTACAGATCAAATGTGGCTGGTTGAGGTCTGGGCAGTCTGGGTTGTGGCCCTGCGCACCAGCCTCTGGTTGTTGGATCTCCTATAAGGGCTGAGCCTTCCCACCTCCAACCAATCACCGCTCCTGATTTCACATCCACTCACACATACACACCTGGAACCCATGCACACAATCACTCAGACAATCAGGGGAGGGAAACACAAGCAATTAATGGAAAATCAACTTAACATAAATCCAAAATACGACCACAGTCGTAACACCTCCTTTCCCCAAGAATTAAGCATCCCCCTAAGATGCTTAATTCATGCAAAAGAGCGGGACAGTGCATCGGCTATAACATTCTCTGTACCCTTCTTATGGAAGATTTCCACATTAAAGTCCTGAAGGATAATGGACCATCGCATCAGCCTCTGGTTGGAATTACGCATCTGCGCCAGGAACACTAGTGGATTATGGTCTGTATAGACCTGCACCGTCTGTGCGCTAGATCCCACGTACACCTCGAAATTCTGCAGGGCGAGCAGCATAGCAAGAGCTTCCTTTTCAATTGTACTATAGTTTAGTTGGTGTGTATTAAACTTTTTAGAAAAGTAGCATACAGGATGATCAATAGACTGCTCGTCTTCTTGCAGAAGAACGGCACCAGCGCCGCGCGCACTCGCGTCAACTTCCAACTTAAAGCAGCGCGTAAAGTTGGGTGCGGCGAGTACAGGCGCACTGCACAACAAGGATTTGGCCGCATCAAAAGCAGCTTGACAAGCGGGATCCCAGGTGAAGCGTTTCAAAGGGCTGGACAGTCCTGTGAGGGGAGACACAACGTCAGAAAAGTTTTTGCAGAAGCCACGGTAGTATCCACACATTCCCAGGAAGCTGCGTAAGGCTTTCCTGGACTGTGGAACCGGAAAATCAATGACAGCCCGAATTTTAGCTGCTATGGGACGCACCTTCCCCTGTCCCACCTCCTTACCCAAATAGGTTACGGTGCCTTTTCCAAACTCGCACTTTGCGAGATTTAGAGTGAGGGAAGCCTCACGGAGTCGACTGAAGATAAGGGACAACGTTTGCATATGATCGGACCAAGTGGACGAATAAGCAACTACATCATCAAGATATGCTTCACAATTTTTCACTCCAGCCAGTACCTGATGCATAAGACGCTGGAACGTGGCGGGAGCGTTGCGCAGGCCAAATGGCATGACTGTATATTGGAGGAAATTGTCAGGGGTTACAAAGGCTGATACCTCCGAGGCCCGTGGGGTTAAAGGAACCTGCCAATATCCCTTCAGCAGGTCCAGCTTGGTGACGTATTTAGCAGAACCCACTCTATCTATACAGTCCTCCATCCTAGGGAGAGGAAACGAGTCAGGTTTAGTGACAGAGTTAACCTTCCTGTAATCATTACAAAAACGAGCAGTATTATCAGGTTTTGGAACCAACACACAGGGGGAGCTCCAGGCGCTAGTGCTGGGAATAGCCAAACCGTGCTCAATAAGGTAATTTACCTCCTGTTGCATTAGGGACCTTTTTGTTGGATTAACCCGATATGCATGTTGCTTTATGGGGGCATGGCCCTGCACATCAACGTCATGGAACAGAACAGAGGTTTGGCGAGGATGATCAGAGAAAAGTAACAAGTTATCTTCAATTAATCGAACAATGTCTGTGCGTGCAGTTCCAGACAGATGAGACAGAAACGACTCCAAATTACGCAGTACCTCTGAATTTCCCAAACGAGCTGCTGGCAAACAACCACTTTTCTCTGATATCCCGTCTTCAGAAAGATGATACGGAGGGGGAGCAGCACACATGATGGCCACCGGCACAGCCAGGGGTGACGGAGCGCCCGCCCTGGAAAGATAGCGTTTAAGCATATTTACATGACATATTCTAGTTTTTCTCTTCCTGTCGGGCGTCTGAACGACATAATCTGTGTCACTAATCTTTCTTTCCACCACATATGGACCTGAGAAACGTGACTGCAGGCTGGATCCTGGCAAAGGAAGCAACACCAAAACCTTTTCGCCTGGCTGAAATACTCTGAACACAGATTTTTTGTCATACCGACATTTCATTTTAGTTTGAGCTTGTGCCAAATTTTCAAGGGCCAATTGACACACTTTGTGGAGACGCTCACGGAAAGAGCTCACATAATCCAGCACATTATGCTCAATTTTGGGTGTCTCTGACAACCACTTCTCTTTAAGAAGCCGAAGAGGACCACGCACTGTATGGCCAAACACCAAATCACATGGGCTGAAACCCAAGGATTCCTGGGGAGTTTCTCGGATGGCAAACAATAACAGAGGGAGACCCTCATCCCAGTCCCTGTTAGACTCAAGACAGTATTTTCTCATCATGGATTTAAGTGTCTGGTGAAACCTTTCCAGGGCACCTTGGGACTCCGGATGGTAAGGACTTGACCTTTTGTGTTCAATTTTAAGCTCTCTCATCACCTGTGCAAATACCTTAGACATAAAATTTGTGCCTTGGTCTGTTTGTACAATTTTGGGTAAACCAAAAGTAGAAAAAAACTTAGTGAGGGCCTTCACAACAGGTTTAGCTTTTAGTGTGCGTAATGGGATCGCCTCTGGGTACCTTGTTGCAGCGCACATCACAGTGAGGATGTACTGATGCCCAGATTTGGTTCGTGGCAGTGGACCCACACAGTCTACCATTACTCTCTCAAACGGCTCTCCCAGCACTGGAATTGGATGCAGGGGAGCTGGTGGAACAGGTTGATTGGGCTTTCCCACAATTTGACAAGTGTGACAGGTGCGACAATACTTGGCTACTTCAGTTTTTAAACCGGGCCAAAAGAAATTACGCAGCACACGGAGATATGTTTTTTTTACACCAAGATGACCAGCTAAACATGAATCATGGGCTAGACTAAGTACTTGGAGTCGGTAGGCTTTTGGCACCACCACTTGATTTACAACGTCTAACTCACGCGACACGGGGCTCCACCTTCTCATCAAAACCCCATCGTCTAAAAAGAAAACAGGTGGCGGATCTCCCCCGGCAGCTATAGCAGAAGACAAACATACAGTTAACGACGGATCACTTTGTTGAGCCTTTATCAACATTTCTCGAGTCACCTTTAAACTCAGCTCTGTCTCTACAGAGAACAGATCAGCCTCATTCACTGAGTTTAACACATTATCAAAAGTGAAGGAAACACAACGAGAGGACTCACTTTCATCTAAATTGGTCATAAATGACTCCGACAGATCCACTACTTCACCCATCCTACGAGCCTGCGCGCGCGTAATTGCGCACGCAGGGAACACATTCGGCTCAAACGAGGCGGCAGGGGCACACACAGGCACACACACAGGCACAGCAACAACTTCGGGTGAAGCAAACACTTTTCCTCCAGCTAAATCATTACCCAAAATGAACGAGACACCACTAATAGGTAGCCGAGGGCGCACGGCTATTTTCACATGTCCTGTCACAAGAGGCGAACACAAATGCACCATATGCAATGGCGCTCGAAGCACACTCATCTTAATGCCCCACACTAGTATATCTGAATTACACGAGGTCTCGTTCGAAAGTGGCAGGACGCTCTCCAACATAAACGAATGGTAAGCAGCTGTATCTCTAAGAATGGTTACCGGGACTTTGTCTTTTTCCTCGCCTGTCAAGGAAACAAAGCCGTGCGTAACAAACGGCTGGAAACGGGGATCCACGTCTCCCTCACACAGAGGGTGAGGGTCAGAGAGAGATGCAGGCGGGGATGCAGTTTTTATCAAACCCACACCTGCAGGAGGTTTACCGTGTCTACGTTGCTTTCTCTTGAGAGAAGGGCAGTTACCGATCAGATGACCGTGCTCGCGACAATAAAAGCACTCGCGGCTCTCACCAAATGCCGGTGATGTGCGGTTACGCACAAAAGTTGGTGATCTATTACGCACAGGCATAAAATCCTGGCCACGCGAGACTGGCAGTGCAAACTTATGAGTTAAAATGAACTCATCTGCCAGCACGGCGGCTTTAGTCACGGAGGTAACCTTTTGCTCATTTAGGTAGACAACGATACGGTCGGGAAGACACTTTTTGAACTCCTCCAACAAGACTAACTCTCTCATCTCCTCCACAGATTTAACGCTACACGATTGGCACCATTTATCAAACAACACACTCTTCTCGCGTGCAAATTCAACATAGGACTGATTGGCAGTTTTCGCACTATCTCTAAATCGTTGTCTGTAGGCTTCAGACACAAGCTCATAAGCCTGTAAAACAGTTTTCTTCAACAGCTGATAATCCATGCTTTGTTCAATGGACAAACTCGTACAAACCTCCTGTGCTTTACCAACAAGTTTGCATTGTAGTAAAAGTGACCAGAACTCCATGGGCCATTTTAATGTAGTGGCTATGCGCTCAAAAGCGCTGAAATAAGAGTCCACCTCAGACTCACGGAACTGTGGGACCAAACCGATGTGCTTACTCAGATCAAATGCCGAGACAGAGCTGCTTGTGCCTTGTTGGAGTAATTGGACGGGGGTGGAGACCACAGGTGCTCCCCGTTCCAATTCAAGAGCTCTGACGCGGAGATGCATGGCCTGCACCTCTAGCTCTCTGTTTTTTCTCTCCGCCTCCTTTCCCTGGAGGGTCATTTGGAGATGCTCAAAACCCCCAGCAAGCTCATGGGCAGGACCGGACCCCACACCAGAAACGAACCCGCCAGCAGCTCCCGCCACTTTCGCGTCCGCCCCTGCTGTATCAGCTCCGCGATCCCCCTCACCTGCCACCAATGAGGGAGACTGAGGCAGCACACCTTTCTCCACCAACACATCACACAGCTTCTTTTTTACGTCTGCCTTCCGGGCACTGAAAAGCACATCAATTTTAAAGTGGGTTGCCACAGCCAACAAGTCATTTTTCCTACATTTATCAATTATGTCCCATGAAGGACTCTCCACAAATTCCTCCACTATCTCCATTTGAAAACAGAAAAGCCTACACACAATACAAAAACTGCCAAACAGAATTATGAAAACTACTTACCATGACTTACCATAACACGAGAAGAAAATCCCGGACGAGCCCCCAATTTCATGTTACGACCCGGCCTAGGGGAACCGGATCGTACATGAAAAGAGCCCCATCCTCCCCAGAGCTCAAGAACAGCCACAGAACAAGTTGTTGGGATGTAAGAAGTAACAATGAATTTATTAACAAACAATTAAACAAAACAGAGGATTGCGAATTACAAAAGCAAAGGAATCTAAAACTGGAGGTTGGCTTCAGAGTAGGCCAAAGCCCAAAAAGATACTACCTAAAGGTTTAAAGCTTACCTACCAAAATAAGAAGAAGAAATCAACATACATCATCTGACCTCCCTAACTACAAAAACAGGAGAAAAAGGGGGTTAAACATAAATGGCGGCCTACTCTTACAGCTCCAGTAAATAATATGCTACAGATCAAATGTGGCTGGTTGAGGTCTGGGCAGTCTGGGTTGTGGCCCTGCGCACCAGCCTCTGGTTGTTGGATCTCCTATAAGGGCTGAGCCTTCCCACCTCCAACCAATCACCGCTCCTGATTTCACATCCACTCACACATACACACCTGGAACCCATGCACACAATCACTCAGACAATCAGGGGAGGGAAACACAAGCAATTAATGGAAAATCAACTTAACATAAATCCAAAATACGACCACAGTCGTAACAGTAACACAGCCTGCAATTGTAGAACATTTCAATATTGGACCAAATAAATCATCGAAATTAAAACACCACCCTAAGTGAAACATATATGTCCTCCTGGGCCTATATATATCCTTTGTCGATTTAACGTCATTTAGATAAGTGTCAGCGGAACGCGCTTCATGAACGCGCTTCTACTGTCATGTGGTATACTGTGATGTCTGCTCCAATAACTTGGCCCAACTTCACATTTAGTTTTACAATAAAAACACATTTATGCAATGACTTTACATAATGTAGGGTATATTTATGTGCATCATTCTACCTGCAGCAGGGGAGAGAAAACGATATCGTTCTGAACAAACTTTCACCAATATAAAATTAATCTCATCATATGGATAGGCTATATTTTTGTAGCTGATGCCTTTAGAACATTATTTTCACTTTGATCTTGCTATAGTGTAGCGTATTTACATGCTTGCAGTATTGAAACTGCAGTTAGATTGGTTTGAGAAGCATAATAATATGGAATAATAGCCTATAATGCAGACAGACAGACTGGATGAAGGGGGGGGGGGGGGGGGGGCAGAGCGTTTGGCTTTCGTCTGGTTTTGCGGGATCACTGGAATTGGAGCTAAAAAGGCAAGCGTGCAATTCGTTTATTGCAGTTATCCAATGAGCATGACGGTGCATAATTTTACGCTTAAAAGGCGTGGTTGTAATGGTTGAGGCTGCATCTAGCGCCAGCACGACGATATCAAGTGCGCTTGTCCACGCCCACTGATTTGAGCTGCGCCAGGCGTTCGGCCTAGAAACAGCGCCGATGCAACGATAGGGACCTTTAAATACTCACACAAAGCTGCTTTATCATGTCTCCTTCCGTGCTGAGATTGCATTAGAAAACAACACGCCATAATATCTTTCAAGCAGTTTTTGTTGATCAGTGCTATCAGCAGCACTTCAATTCGTACGGTCAGTCACACACACACACACACACACACACACACACCTGTGAATATAGTATATTGGGGAGAAGGGCATGGTGCTACCGGATAATGCCGGATAATCCTGATGAACTCCACAAATCTTTGTGGACTAAAATACTATGCTACTTCCACTGGCATAGGGGTCATTTTTGGGTTAACTTATGCATTAAGGTTAGTTCTGACTCTTGTGAAGTGCCGTTTTGAATCTCTTGGAAGTAAAAACATTGAAGTGGTCCAAATATTGACCACAAGTGCACTAGTTGTTATTTTAGGGTTGATCATTCATTCATGATCTTTGATGATTCTTCATCTTTTCTGTTTTTGTTTGTTTGTAGGTTGAATCAGCGGTACAGGCGATTCACCAGGGCCGACGCGAGCTGTCAGAGGAGGCCTGCCGCTCCTACACCCGCAAACGCCGAGCTGTCAGAGGAGGCCTGCTGCTCCTACACCCGCAAACGCCGAGTCCTCATCCCCGAGGACCTGAAGCACGTCATCGTGGACGACCAGCATGGCATGCTGTACTGCTACGTGCCCAAGGTGGCCTGCACCAACTGGAAGAGAGTGCTCATGGTCCTGACAGGCGTCGCTGGGCCCCACCAGGATCCGCTGGCCATTCCCGCCAATGAGGCCCACGGGCCGGGGAACCTGCGCACGCTGTCGGAGCCTGCGCTCCTACCTGAAGTTCGTCTTTGTGCGCGAGCCCTTTGAGCGGCTGGTGTCTGCGTACCGCAACAAGTTAACGCGCAGCTACAACACGGCGTTTCATAAACGATACGGCACGAAGATAGTCCGGCGCCACCGACCGGACCCCTGGCCGGAGGCTTTGGAGCGGGGCGATGACGTCTCCTTTGAGGAGTTTGTGTACTACCTTGTGGACCCGGCCACCCAGCGAGAGGAGCCCTTCAACGAGCACTGGGAGCGGGTGCACTCGCTGTGCCACCCCTGCCTCATCCACTACAACGTGGTGGGCAAGTATGAGACGCTGGAGCAGGACTCCCGCTACGTGCTGCAGCTGACCGGGGTGGAGGGGCAGGTCGCCTTCCCGGCCTCCTCCAAGAGCACCAGGACTACGGGCGACATGGCAGTCCAGTTCTTCCACAACATCAGCCCCTTCTACCAGAAGAATCTGTACAACCTCTACCGCATGAACTTCCTGCTCTTCAACTACTCCATGCCAGCCTACCTCAAGTTTAGTTGAGGCTGGGACTTCACTCATCCACAGACTCATGCTTGAACTCTCTGATCCTGATCTTTATGGACTCCACTATGTCACTTTCAAGGTCTGTTACTTTGCACTTTAATGCAAATTAATTTGAAAATTGCCTTTCTGTCTACCTGATACTTTGTATCAGGCCCGCTCCAACCCATTACGCAGAGTACGCAGACTGCGTAGGGCATCACGTGACTGAGGGCACCAAAAAAAAAAAAAAAAAAAAAAAAAAAATTTTTTTTTTTTTTCTGTATCGGCCTGGCCTGCTTGGTATCTAATGCCCGGCCTGAATTATGATCCCAGTCCGCCCCTGCTTGCATGTACAGTTTAACAATCACTTGTTTGCTGACATGTACAGTAATTCTAACAATTGTTTGTTTCCCACATGTAATGAAATGTGAGATACACTAGTATCGTTCATAATTAATGATTTTGCAGTCTTTCGTTTGACAGTTATTGAAAGTTTTACGGGGGGGGGGGGCACCACCGAACAATTACGCTTAGGGCACCCAAATGGCCAGGATCGGCCCTGCTTTGTATTGCTGCACTGCATACTGCACAAAGACAAATTCCTCATTTGTAACATGTTCATTATGGCTATTAAGTAAGCTTGAATCTTGAGACTATTGTTTATTTATATACTGGACTCCCCCTGCTAGTATTGACTTACAATAATTACAGTCCTTGATAATTACCCACCTATAATGACACACAATTTTATATAAAATTTACTTTTTGGAACACGGTGGAAAAGTAGGAATATCTATGATGTGCTGCTGTGCGTGACTTTATGCTTGTTTTCTATTTGTATCTTTATGACTGTTTTATTTGACTATTGCACTATTTAAGGCAGATTTTGTGATTAAAAATGTTTTTTTTTTTTTTATACATTATTTTTTGGCTTGATGTTTTCTTTAAATATATAGCCCACATAATATGCAACATATACAGAGTTGTCAAGTTTTTTGCTATTTGCAACGCCCAGTTGTCAAATCATCATCGTTTGATTCATTTCTTATGTCCATAAATAAAATAACAAAAAGTTCACGGATCTGTTCTCCTTTAAATTATTATTGTTGTATTAATAATCACATGTTATCATTTAAATCATTGTAATTATGTGCATTATTGAAGTGGTTCTCAACCTTTTTTAACCAAGTACCTCAGAAATTACCACCATATTTAGTGATAAGTAATATTTATAAGTATGAGAGGAAGGGAGCCCTGCCAGTGGATAAGCACTGCATGCATGTATTAGCATAACAATGTATAGTGGGGCTGGGAGGTGCAATACCAGCGGCATGCCATCAGCGTGCCGTGCAAGGCCCTGGTGCCGCCAGCGGACCGCCAGCGAGCCACCCCGGCGGACCGCTGTTTCACCGACTAGCACGACCGCAGCGGAGCCGCTGCGGCTGCCGACGGTGGCCCGCCGAATTGGTCTCCGGCTTGCCGCCGGCGGCCCGCCCATGATCTGCTAGCTGGGTGGAGGTCTGGAGGCAAGGCTTCTCTGTGTAACCACACAGCGTCCAGCAGTTTATCTTCATCACCCGCAGTTAGGTGCTGCTTCACCACAGCTCTCAGGTTCTGGACTTTAGAACATTTTAATTTTCACACAGTGACAGGAACTTTTCCTCCTGAACTTTACTGACAAACTTCCTTCAAAGCTCCAATAGCTTCACAGCTAACGTTAGCTTCACAGCTAGCTAAACCATTTATCTGAGTCCAGTGAGTCTTCTTCCTCTGATCAACGGAGCCCTGGTTCCACTTCATATATTCGTGATAATATCGTCCGCACATACGAGTCTTCTGTTTGTAAATTAAACTTCTTAAAGTATTATAAACGGGAAATAGGGTAGTATGCTACTGCTAGTGCTAACGTTACTCTTTGTTGTTACAAGAACGTTTGCATGATGGCACACGTCCCCCAATACCCAGAATGCCCTGCGGTAAGAAATGCGAGCGGGGTCGGGGGGAGGGAGGTGATGGGCGAGGGGCGCAGTGAGAACCTGGTGAGAACACAACAAAACTCCTGCCTACGCACAGCAGGAGTGTGTGTGTGTGTGTGTGTGTGTGTGTGTGTGTGTGCGCGCGCGCGCGCGTGCGTGTGTGCGTGTCGGCAAAAAGTTGCTGTCTGGATTCATGAAGTGCTTCAGTTCTCATAGAAGCCCCAGACAGCAGTTGTGGCTTTAGCTCCCTTGCCTTCCTTGCCTTTAGCTGCCTACAATTCCACAAAACCACCACTAGATGTCGGCATCATCCCTCTTAAATTCTCGAGCCACAGCAGACTGCAAAAACGTCATTATTTTTCACATCACCCTCCTTGGTTTGCCGGGAGTCAAAAATGTCTGCACATTCGTGCAATTCATCACTCACTTTTTCACCATTTTCAACCAAACATGAAAAATCCTATATGGTGTGACAATTGTGTCCCGAGCACTTTTCCACAAAGTTTAAACTTGAGTAAAACTAAGAAAAATAAATAGAATTCTCCTCAACAAAGTAGCTACAGAATGATAACAGTCTATTTGTGAGTCTGCTCTTTTCAAAGTCCAGGCATAGTAGCCTATTTTGAGTCATTTCTGATCAGATTTCTGATTGTCCCAGAAATGAAAATCATATGGTGTGACTGATATTTAAATGGTAAATTGTTTGGATACCCGTTGGGATGAGAGGTCCTTTTTCAACTAGGCAGTAGCCTACAGAAAATATCTCAGGAGTAGCCTACATGGAAGGAGTAGCCTACATGTCTCTTGTCTTTTCTCATGTTTCTTCAATAAATACAATATTTTTGGCACTGCCACTTCAGTTATGTTTCACAGTGTCTTTTGGTGTGATGCTTTTTTCCATAAAAATTCTGAAGATCAATTACTTTTTGGTCATTATTACTTGCAAACAGGCCCGTACCTACCATTGAGCACACCGAGGTCATGACCTCGGTGTCCTTTTTTTTTTTTTTTTTTTAAATAGCCCCGGTCCCCAGATCTATTCATCTGTCATGTTTTAATGCGACAGTTGATCGGAAATGCAACAATTTGCTTCCTCTCAGTGTGCTATAGAAGGAAGAGAGATAACTCACAACATTCAGATTTTGCATTGAGGCTAGATTAGGGCTAGACTTTGGGGACAGTTCTATTGAAGTGAATGGGTAAGTAACTCCCCTGTAAAGTGATGTTTGTGTAGATTGGTGTGAGACTATCATGTGGTGTGACAGTTTTTTTGTCACTTCATACGATTTATTAGTCATGTCTTGCATTTTATAACTAATAGCTACATTTAATGTATATTTTGACCTTTGTAACACTTTTTCCATGTCTATAATCACATGAAAAAAGATTCATACTCACTCCACTCAGGGAAGTCCATACTGCCCTACTCCATTTGTCACACTTGTGCATGCTCACCTACTCCACTGTCCGATTTAAATGTTAAATGCATATAATGCATGTTATTGTATTGATACATTGTGGTTAGGTATGTTTCAACATATATTGTGACACTATATAATATGGCGTGACAGTCAAAATTGGCAATAAAGGTGACAATAAAAGTTTTTTAGTGATAAATCATAAAAATCCCAATGAAACACAATGGAAAATAGTGCAAGAGTCACAAGCATTTTGTTAGATTTATAACTCAGTTTGTCAGAATCTTATATATAAATTTGGCAATGTGGACTCTGTCTGTCTGTTTGTTTCTCTGTCTGTTTCAAGAATTTTGTCCGGCCACAGCTATGCCGTTTTTATGTGTGATCGCGCTGAAACTTTCAGGTGGTGTAAAGAGCACCCGTGCGGGTGACCTGACGGAGCCCGTTTTTTTAATTAGGGCAGGCTAATTGCCCTAAGGCTGATTGCCCTGAGGCTGAGGCTATAGTTCAGTCATGATGTCACTGATGACATCACTGATGATGTCATCAGTGATGTCATCAGTCTGAGGCTCACAAGGGAGAGGGAGAGAGAGGGGGAGAGAGACTGAGGGAGAGGGAGACTGAGGGAGTGGAGAGGCAGAGAGACTGAGGGAGATGGAGAGAGAGGAGAGGGAGAGACTGAGGGAGAGAGAGGGGAAGAGACTGAAGGAGAGAGAACCAGAGGAGGTTTTTCCAGTGAGGCATAGGAGAATGGTCCTCCTCTATTAGATTGGGGATTTTATATAAAAAAAAATATCATTTTTCTTTTTCTTTTTTTTCTTTTTTCTTTTTTTTTTTAATTATAAAATATCAATCAAATGTGTTTTTTCTTATGTGCAGACGCTCATTTTTTCATTCATTATATTCTTATATGCTTAAAATGCTTTAACAACAGTGACCTGAACTGATGGAAAGGAGAGCTCCATGCAGACGAGTCACTCTGGCCCTGGTCCCAGCCTGGAGTAGGTAGTTAAAAAAACATTCGCCCTGTGGGCGTTTATTTATTTGGTAATTTATCTAATGAAAAAATATGATTGGTTGAAAAACACTTGCAATTCACATAGAACACGTGAGAGTGATGTGTTTTACAACCAATCAGATTGAGCTGGAGCGGAACACGCCCTTAGCCTGGTGAAACCAGGTGAAACCTAATTGGTTGTTGTTGGATAGATTGCTAAGATTGACATTCTGTATTGTCCAATGCTGAATAGCCTACGTTTGAAAATCTTGTTGAACCCGCTCCATTGGAAATTGAGGAAATGAAGACCTGACAGGCTAATAGATAGATTTACAGACAGTAGCACCTATTTTCCCCTTTCTCTTTTCCTGTTTTATATTATCAAGCAGTAAGTTAGCTCACAAGCCAGACAGTCGTTGCATTGTATTACGTGGAGTTTAGAGAGGGCAGCGTGGTACACCTCACGGAGGCTCAGAAGCAAACACTGGGATAATTTAACCTCATCGGCTGCACTCGCACCAGCTACAGACAGCATGGATATTCAAGTAAGTCAATTAAGTTCGAGTTATCCGGGTCTTCTACTAAATTCGGCGTCCACCAAGCAGTGCTCCTTTTTTTTACTATTTTATTATATTGTTTTATGCTGAATAGCCCACCATTTGGCGATCTTAAACTCGCACATTTTTTTACGGAATTTGGCAGCGCAGAACGAAACCGTTTCATTCCATGTTTCGTTCTGCGCTGCCAAATTCAATGCAATGAAACAAAACTTCTAGCCTATGTTGGACTAGTGAAGTGTTTTTGATTGATTTGTTCATCCATCAAACCTTTTACTGACAGACTAACTGTAGCCTAAATATCTTACTTTATTTTGAGGTGCATTACATTGCTCAGCCAGAAATTATTCCCACTTCAACTCTCTTTCTCCTGGGTGCGCCTAATGTTAAAATGCACCAGATGACAATCCATCTTATTTGTCCTCAATCTGCATTGAAAATGTGTGAAAATTCACCTTCTTGCAACAGTTGTAGCCTAAGCTAGTGGTTTTCAAAGTGGGGTCCCCAGCAAAAAGGGGGGATTAATCTATGTTCACTATAATTCCATCCATAAGTAACACAATCACAGAATGTATGACTATTTTGGTCATGGGTTTCATATAATGTCTGTGATAAATCATCTAAAAGCAAAACTCTTATCAGATGGGGGACCCTGGAACAAAATCTTATCTATATGGGGGTGCGTGGTGTAATTTGTGTGATTGAATTAAACTGAAATTAAGTTTGATGTTGCCTGCTGTAACAGTGTGGATCTATAAAGCGGTCTGTAGCCTAATGATTTCTATTGATCTTGTTTCCTTGAAGGAGACTGGTGTTCCTATTGAGATTACATTAGGGTATACGCTTTGGTCGCCGCCGAAGCGTCCTCCCTTATTGCCAAGCTCACCAGCCGCCACTGAGAGGGAGACATTGCGCACACGCCAATAGGGCAAGCAAGGCCACGCAGCAGGCGAGCTGGGGGCGAGGCTGCGTAGCAGCCGAGCTGCGTATGCGAGCTGCAGGGCAAGCTCAGTGAGCTGCAGGATGGGCAGCGGCTGAGCTAGCGAGCCTAGGAATCGAGCGTGTGTAGAGATGCCTAGTTATTACTCTAAAATAGCCTATATCTAAACATTTAGGACATGTCGTACTTTGTGTGATGATAAGAAATTAATACAAAATGTCATGAATTTGCATAAGGAAATGCTGGATCTCAAGATAGTAATGAGAAAGAGTCGTGATAAAGTGAGGTACTTAAGAAAAACTTTCATGTCACACCATATGACAATTTTAGGGACTGATAAAACAAATTAGTGAACAAATTCATATTCCAATACCACATATATTTTTGGAAATCTAAGAATCCGTATTACACAACTCTATCATTTTTATGTGCAATATTTGAAGTAAAAAAAAACTACTTTTTTCAGGGCCCTATGCCAACCACCCATATACACATACAATAGATGCCGCATGACTTGGTGGATCATATGTCAACGTCAGTGCCATGTTGGAGGGGGCAACCACAGCCACAGGGCAACTCTCAATTTTGCTGCATTCGACTCAATGATAGATCAAAGAAAGGAAGGGAGAATTGGCCAGCGAGAGAGAGATTTTTCCTAATTTCAGATTCATATTAAAAGGAAACCCTCCGCTTCCACAGAATAATTTCACTTCAGAATGACAGGACCAGCTCATTGTGGCTCTCAGAAAGTTTCATGTCATTCTGATGTGGTATTTCAAAATAAAAACTCCCATTTCAGATTCATATTAATAGTGTAATACAATATAGGCAGCACAACCTGATAATCCTAATTTCAGTCCTAGAAACAGCGAGACATGAGAGAATGGCTTAAAAAGCAAATTATATGATTGCGATTCAGTAAAAACAAAACAAAACAAAAAACGTTTTTTTAATTGAATGGATCCGCAGATATTTGGTATCTGACGCTGACAGATGGACGGGTTAGCTTCACATTACATTTCCCTAAACCAGTCCATCTGGGAATGCAGTAATCCAACCCGCTGACGGAGGTGGGCACTTTCTCCAAGCTACTTGGCAGGTGATTGGATGACCCATCTGTCTATCACCGCTGGTGCGTGTTAACTTCAACCAATCAGATCGCCATGCCTCTGACGTAACGTTTGTGACCGGAGGACTAATAAACAAACCCAGCGACGAACTACAAGAGCTCTTTTCCACCCAGAAAAGCCTTCAGTGCCGTTCTCTGCTCTTCTTTCAATGAAGAAATGCTGTCCAGTTGAGAAATAACTGAAGTTATTGCTGCATCTAGATAGCCTCGCTAGCTTTCGCTTCCGCGGCGGCAGCCATGTTGACGAGTAAAAAGAACTACAAAGACCATGTACCCACTACTTGACCCAGACGCTTCTCAGTAGCGTCACACAGAAAGCCGGCCTAAGGCTGCCGCTGATTCGACAAGCCGGCCATGGGTCGGGTTTCTAAGCCAATCATCTTAACTGCCTGATGTGCATATCAAGATGGATTACGTCGAGACAATCTCTTTTGATCTCGCAAGGTTATCCATCTTGCAAGCAAGGTTAGATATTTGGAACATTAGAAAATAAAAAATATACATATGCTATTAAAGACAAGCCATCCATTAGTGTTTTCCTCTACATCGCAACCCTAGTCCACATTAGGGCCACGGACCTCCATTTGATGTGATTTCTTCTGTAAAACCCAAATCTGAAAATAGTTTATTGTGAGATTATGAATTGGTCCAGAATTCCATGACTATCTGTATTGAAACACGCTATCACTTTATCAGAACACATTTTAATTGGTTTGTTTTGTATGTAAAATATGACCTTCCAATGGTTTTAGCTTAGGCTGGGGTCAGATGGAAAAGTCAGGACACTGGTGGACGTTTAGTGAGTTTAGTGGAAAATGGGCCGTAGCTAGGTAGCTAGGGATAGGAATGCGGAAGAGAGTCTGGATTTGAGGGGTGCGTAGGGGCTATGGGTGGCGGGAGTGGCTAGTGGGATGTGGGTGGTGGGAGTGGCTAGTGGGATGTGGGTGGTGGAAGTGGCTAGTGGGATGTGGGTGGCGGGAGTGGCTAGTGGGATGTGGGTAGTGGGATGTGGGTGGCGGGAGTGGCTAGTGGGATGTGGGTGGTGGGAGTGGCTAGTGGGATGTGGGTGGTGGAAGTGGCTATTGGGATGTGGGTGGTGGGAGTGGCTAGTGGGATGTGGGTGGTGGAAGTGGCTAGTGGGATGTGGGTGGCGGGAGTGGCTAGTGGGATGTGGGTAGTGGGTGGTGGAAGTGGCTATTGGGATGTGGGTGGTGGGAGTGGCTAGTGGGATGTGGGTGGTGGAAGTGGCTATTGGGATGTGGGTGGCGGGAGTGGCTAGTGGGATGTGGGTGGTGGGAGTGGCTAGTGGGATGTGGGTGGCGGGAGTGGCTAGTGGGGTGTGGGTGGTGGGAGTGGCTAGTGGGATGTGGGTGGCGGGAGTGGCTAGTGCGATGTGGGTGGTGGGAGTGGCTAGTGGGATGTGGGTGGTGGGAGTGGCTAGTGGGTGGTGGGAGTGGCTAGTGGGATGTGGGTGGTGGGAGTGGCTAGTGGGATGTGGGTGGCGGGAGTGGCTAGTGGGATGTGGGTGGCGGGAGTGGCTAGTGGGATGTGGGTGGTAACTAACTAGCGGCTAATATTAGCCACAGTAGGCATTACCCAGGGATGCATTGGTCTTAAAGGGCTCGCGCCGCGTGAACTACAGTAATAATCAATAGGGAAAAAAACAATTTTTCACATGAGTGGGGCGCGTGCTAAACCCATCGTGACATCACGATGTACCAAATATCCCATTCATTTAAAGGCACAAAAAAAAGCACCGTTCAACCCATAGAGGGAACTTATGCTGCTGAAAATGATACAAATGGTACAATGCTAACAGTTTGGTCTCAAATGTGGAAATTTTGACCAGAATTCTTCACACACCACCCCCAAAGTCATATATATTGGTTAAAAGCTGAAAAAAAGTGTTTTGGGGGTTTAGTCCTGCTTTAAAGGTTTGCAGGTTTGGACAAGAAACAGTGAAGGCTAAGAAAAATTCACAATATTCCTCAAGGCATTGGACATATATACCTGATAGCATTCAAATGCCCTGCAAGCAGCAGCATCCAGTCTATCCATATGAATATGAGAATGGTATAGTATAGTCAGAGATTTAGTAAGGAGAGCAAAGCAGCTGTGACCCCTAGACGATGTTGAACTCGCAGACGGAGGCCTTTTCCGCACGGCAGCTCTCATCAAACCACTTCCCGTTGGCTGTGCTGGACAGGACGGCGCAGTTCTGGCCCCGGCCCCCGTCCGGCTGCAGGGTGATCTCCGTCTCCCAGTTCTTGAAGCGCACGGCGGTCCCTGACTGGTCCACCCACTGGCCCTCTGTCACCATGTCGTCGACGCCCAGCCAGATGTGCTCCTCAGGGCCCACGCTCTCCCGCACGTAGCTGTAGAGCAGGTCGTTCTCGTACCCGGTCAGAGGCGTGCTCAGGCTGCCCCCCATGGCGATGCAGTCGTCAATGGCTGCGTGGTAGCTCTTCTTCACCGGGTCGGCCAGGAAACACTTGCCCAGGACCTTGGTGCCTCTCAAGCAAACTGAAGGTAGGAAGGTGAGAAGTCAGTGCTGTCCTTTCTCCTCACCACCACCACTTCCATGATGTTATCCCTGCTAATGAATCCCAGCCACATCCCCCGCTCCATCCTGACCTGATCTTCCCAATCCCACACAGTGGAGTGGAGTGAAAAATGCACTCCAAACAGTGCGAATCGTGACCAGCTGTGGGACTACACGTATACAAACAAAGATGTATGTTCAATATTTCTTGGTGGTTTCTTCTGTGATGCAGTTTTGGGCATCACAACAGAAGAAATTGTGTCACACACATACTGTACATCAGGGATACTCAACTTGCTTTGCCCGGGGGCCACTTTCATGAAATGATAGACGGCCATGGGCCAGTTAATAAACAAACAATATACATTTTTCTGTAGTGGATTGTAGGTTTTTGGGGTGTCAGCCGGAGTTTAGTCTTACAATGTTGTGCACACCGGATAGTTAGTTAGGTTGAGTGAGTTAGGTTAAGTACATACATAAGTGCCTGCAGTGAGCAGACGGCAGTATTTGACAATTTAGCAGCTAAATCATAGATTATTGAAAGATATTCCATATTCCAGACTGAAATGCTATAACAGAAGTGGAGTATTGGCCAGAATGACATGAACATTTGGACACTTATTCAGCGGGTATCTTGCATGTTGCGTTCAGGTGTACTGTAAAAAAAAAAAAAAAAAAGCAATTCCATCGCGGGCCACACAGGGGGCGCCCGCCCAACAAGTTGACAGAACTGAATGTATGAGTTGATTCTCTGCACTGCAGCCTACCTGTTTGCAAGGCTTGTTGCTCTTTCAGCAAATTCAGCTCTAGCACAATGTCACTGATTTGTTTCTTCAGCTCTTCAATTGCAGCATTGTTTGCAGCATCTGTTCAAGTGAAAAGGAGAGAAAATATATATATTTTCCACAGCAATAACACATCCAGTCAGTTATTGATGAACTTTGATGGCACCTCTGTAGCGTTATTCTGTAGAAGGCAGGCGCGTAGCCACGGGTGCGCCTGGGTGTGCAAATGCCACCCAGACAGGCAGCTGGCACACCCAAAAAAAATGGGGTAAAAAAAAGTTTTTTGTTTGTCTGCAAAACACATCAGCTGTCATGCTTAAGTGTCCAACTGTCCGCTGACCTATGTGCCCCGGAGCATCATGGGAAACTAGTTAAGCTGTCGTCCGCGTAAAGTAAACAAATGCACGCACAGCAGCAGCAGCAGCGCCAAATCAAGAAGACATGAAACAAAGCTCGCTTTTAAGCTTTTTCGGCAAAGGCAAGAAACGTCGCATTGACGACGAGGAAGAAGATGACTCGTCGTCACCCTCCCCCTCAACAAGTGCGGATTCTAGTGCACCCGTTCCCGCACCTGTATTGGTGGTGTACAGTGGAGAAGAGACAGACGATGATGAAGAAGATGATGCAGCCGAAAGTTGATGCTGTATTTTGCCAGCCTTGCCTCCATTTCAGCACTGATGTGAAGGAGACACATCCTCCACGTCCTATCTTAAAGGCACCATGTTGTGATTTCTTTTGTCCACTAGATGTCGCCATTTTCCCTCTAAATCTGGCTTGAAAAGGCCAAAAAAAAATTGGGTCCACCCCCTGGCACACCCTCTCTTTCTGTGGCACACCCAATGTGCCAAGTCTGGCTACGCCACTGGTAGAAGGTATTCAGAGATTTAACAAGCAGTGTTGGGCAAGTTACTTTCAAAATGTAATATACTACATATTACTAGTTACTTTCATTTGAAAGTAATAAGTTACTTTACAATATTACCGTCTGTGTAGAGTAACTCGTCACTTATTACACTACTTTTTTGGATTACTTTTACCAAAACAACAGCAGCAGCGTGATTATCGGAAAACTTGCCATTTTATGTATCTGGAACAACATTCCTCTGTAAATCTGAATAAACAACAAATAAGCAATAAAACATTTTATAATTTACTTCCCCAGATATGTCTCTTAATAAAAACAAATTAAGTATTTCTTCATTTTGTTTTTAAAGAGTTTTAAACACTTTTTTGTGTGAAGCATCTTGCAAAAAATGCGAAAATGACCTGTATCTCAGTCTGATCTTTCTACTTTGGCTAGCTATTAAGGCCAAAAAACATCAAACTATCATAAAAAAAAAACATACACCTATATAAGGCCCCAAGTGTTGTTTCATTACTCATGAATGAGTATTATTCTTAATATGTGTAAAATGATGAGAAAAAGAACAATATAGTCTTGTATCCATGTTGTCGTCAACCCTGTTACTTTTAACGAAAACACCCCTTCAGACATAGGCCCAATTCCAATCCGCCCCCTAAAGACTCAAGCCCTGAACCCTCAGTCCCTCTAATGGCCGCCATCTGAAAGTGGTTGAGTCATCAAGTGTGGAAGGGATCCACATTGGATAAATAGGAGGATTGGGACAGCAGAGCCCTTTGCACTTGACAAGATGATGTTGACTCTGGCAGGTTTGGGGCTCGCTATATATTGTTTATTGTCAAGACGCCTAAAGTGTTTGAGGGATAGACTCCCTGATGAGTCTGTTCTAATCCAGGCTCTGGCTCTGTCATTTAAAAATAAATGTAGCCTACTGCAAAATCTGCAATCTGCAACATGTGGAATTATAATTAAAATAAGCATAATAATGACATGTCACCCAACATTATACACACAATGTCAATACTGTACAATACAGATTCGGTAAAACTATTTCTCATTCATCAAAAAAGTTGTGATTGCAATTGTAATAGAAATGATTGATGATTATTCTAGGATTGTGTAAAATAACTACTTGCTTTCCTCTGATATAATATTTTTGTCTAATCTGAAATCCCTATTCATGTAATGTTTCATTGTCAATTAAGGCATTCCAGCGCACTCGCAAACACCGCGTTCGTTTCGCGCGTGTGTTCTTTTATTTTTTTGACTGATATTTGCAGCCTTCCCCGTTTTATACCTCACAACGCTATGCATTGTGGGCAATTCCCTTTGCCTAAGTGGCCATAGCTGCTCCCTTACGGTAAGGGGACAGAAAGGGCTCACTCTGAGCCCTCGTTCACTTTGCCATTTCACCGTGGGACATCCCTAAGCCCTCACTCCCTTCACGTGAACGCGCCTCTAAGGGCTTGAGTCAGTAAGGGGGCGAATTGGAATTGGGCCATAATGGACTGAAAGTTGTAGCATTTCCAGGAAGTGACATCACCTGCCTTTTCTAAAGATGATGGTGGAAAGATAAGTAAGTGACATCTGCTTTTAATTAATTTTCTTCAAGTTTTGTAATGTCTGACAGAGGGGGACGAGGACGCTGTGTCAGCCCTGTTACCAGAAAAGCATACATAAAAAGTTATTTGTTTGGAATTTTAAATGTAGATATATAAGGTAATTTCGGCCTCTCATGAATGCACACCATGTGTTAGCGCCTTTACCAGATGGCTAGTAATGGCTGCCAACAACATCTTTCGTCAACCCTGTTACCGTCAACCCTGTTCTAGGTAACAGGGTTGACGAAAGTATGCTTTTGTGTGTACATGAAAATAAACTTCTTGCCAATAGTATTTAGATATACATGTTTTTACAGTTTCATCCCTAAATATTATGGTTTTCTATTTATTAAAAACAATTGGCTTACATTTACATCCACAGTATCATAATTTTTCATCATCTTCTATGCTAAAACCTCTCAATAAATCTGTGTCCAAAATGTTCTGATTAGTAATGTTGAATCAAAGGTTTATGATTGTCACATAACTAACTCTGTTACAATTCCATAAATAACCCTATTACATCCATAACTATAACTTAAACAGGCAGTATAACCAATATGCTAACTGTTGTCAACCCTGTTACTGAGGTGTCAGCCCTGTTACTTGTATAATATTCTAATATAATTAAAAAAATGAAAAGACACATGTAAAATAAACGAATTTTATGCGTTAAGTAAAAAGTACCAGTAATCCACTCAAAGAAATGTGGGTATTATTAGTTTGTTTACATAACTTTTTCTTAAACAGAAGATGCTGTGAAAGTGCCAAATGTAAATGGGCATATTCATCCATGGGAAAAAGTAAACTCCTCAATATTCTCACTTTACAAACACACTTAGTGTAACAAGGGAGACTTTATCTTTCATAATATATCAGATTTGTTCTAAATATGGATTTAAAACCTTTTCAAACAGTAATTGTTATGTCGGTAACAGGGTTGACAAAACACAGATATGCATGTTTATATGTGAAAAAATAAGAAGCTAAGATAGCCTGAGATGACACGGCACATTTTCCTGAGAGGTAAGGATCCACTTAATCCAAAAAGGGGCTTAAATACTTTTAAAACAGTACTTTGAAAATCAAACATCAAATGCAAAATGCCAAGTTTTCCGATAAACACAATCCAAAATTGTAAATGTTAATCTTTTCCTTTGTTATTGTCATCTATAGTGGTTATTTACATAAAAACACACAGTTTGATTAGGAAATTATTGTCTTTTTTAAATAAGTGCTTTGATAAAAAAATAAAATGTAACTCAATTTGTAACTTGAGTTACTTGACAAAGTAACTGGTATAATATTACTGAAATCCTATATGTAATAAGTTATATTACTGAGTTACTGCTAAAAGTAATATATTACATGCAATATGTTACTTTTGTAATGAGTTACCCCCAACACTGTTAACAAGTGATGACAGTTTTCTTCTCCAGGATCAAGCAGATGCCTCTTACCTTTTTTCTTGCCATTTCTTTTCTTGGAGACGTTCTGCTGGAGTGTGCTGTGTGCCAGCAGGAGAAGGCAGCACATCAAGCTGACCCCTCTAGTATCCATATTGTTGAGAGAACCGCTTTACTGCTGGTAGTAAATTCACAAGATAAACAGTGTTTTGGTTATAGCGATAATGCGCCACCAAAGCCCTTTGCCGCTCTGAGGGTTGTAGACTCAGATGGTTTACGTGGCAGCGCAGAGCGGAATGAGGAAATCTTATCTCAGAGAGAACAAATGTTTTACAGATGTTTAACAGCTGTTTGTGCCTTTTGAGCTGCTGATGAGAGATGGATGGTGAACAGGGTTGTTCAGTGTTTAACAGTTCAGACAAGCATGACTTGACAGTTCAGACAAGCATGAATTGGCTTCCACATGTTTTCAGCTTAGCAATGAATTTCAGAAGAGCACTGTTTCTATATGATATATATATATATCACAGCCTTATCTGTGAAGCTGAAACTTAATACAGCCTCATCTGTGAAGCTCAAACTCAAATGTTTTTTTTCTTATCTATTTTATACTTGTAATTATTGTACTATTGTATGGTATTGTAATTTTTGTATGTTTCTATGGACTACGAGTCTGAAATAAAGACATCAATCAATATATATGTGCTACAGTATGCTGCATTTGTTTTCATCTCAAAGGCAGGAATGTTTTGTGTCTTCCCTAAAGACATTACTCAATTTCCCTCTTAACCCATTGATACCTGATGCAGCATTTGCGTGTATATCCTTAATTTGTATGTGTATCCCTTTAAGACCGTAAACCGTGTCACGCGGTTCACGGCCCAACAAACCCAAACAAGCCCAAACAAACTGTCTGCCAAATGACGTAATGTAATGTAATGTATTTGACTCATCCAAACCAGCATGTATGTGCAACTGTTTGTGCCACTTAGGAGAGAATTACTACAGTTGGCAAATTGTTATCCACTTAATTGCATTAACTCCGTGCACTTGCACACAATCATAGTTGTCTGCTTGAACGTGAACTGAACCTCTCCTGGGTCTTCAGAGCCTGTTGTTGTTGGTGATGATGGCTGTAAACATCTCAGGCCTGAGGTTGGATATGTTGGGATTTGTCCCAGAGTCTGCATCTGGTTCTCCTCAGTAAAGCTGGAGGAGGCAGTTGACACGTGGCAGTCTTGCATAATGACTCTACAGGGTTGTGAACGTAGGGGTTGTTCTCCTTTCATCTTTCCTTTCCTGAGGAGTCTTGAGATGTTCAGTCACCTCTGCCTACCTCACATTTGACTCTTCGGTCTCATCTTGCCTCATTGAATGAACATAATTTTCACAGCTCCACTAAACAACAGAGAAACTAAAGTCAGATAGTCAAAATAGCTCGATTGCCACCTATTGCTTGCAAATCATTGATATAAAATACTGGATGAAACACCTATATGCATTTTATCATATTATGTCCATGGACAAACAGCTCAATGACAAAGATTATTTTTTAAATGTAATTTTATCAATGTTTGAAATAAAAATATTTACAAAATAAATTAACAATGAAGCAGATATGTAGATCAGTAATATAACATTCATTGAAAATAAGTCATTTACAATGTATAAAAGTTTCAGGTAAAGGCAGCTTGACTGGTTGTGTTCGTTGCCCTGTGCACAGCAGGCGGGTCTACACTAGATTCTCTGATTGGGAGTCCAGGCTGTGTCTCAGAAGCAGACAGTGTATGGGTCATATTTCATTTCAATATTCACTCAAATGCATAGTTAGTTAGTATCAGTGCTAAACTGTCTCAGTCCGGACTACATCACCGCGAGTGTAAACACTTTCTCTTCCATGAAATAGTAATGTTGTATGGTGTACTGCTACGATGACGATATAATAGGAAAGCACACAGTATTTTACAGCTACGTGGGAGGTTGTGTTGAATTATAGAGGAAATTATGAGACACAATGTTTCAAAAGCTGCTATTCACCTCTCTTATAGCAGGTGCTGAGCTCATGTCTTGTGACTTTATATCCAATATATTTCTTACGATTGATCATTTCAGGATACTGTGTTTCACAGTGCCAGAAATAAAAGCAGGAGCAATAGTTAAAGTGTAACTTACCCCCAAAACACTTTTTTTCAGGTTTTAACCAATATATATGACTTTGGGGGTGGTGTGTGAAGAATTCCATATTTGAGACCAAACTGTTACCATTGTACCATTTGTATCATTTTCAGCAGCATAAGTTCCCTCTATGGGTTCAAACCTGCTTTTTTTGTACCCTCAAATTAATGGGAGATTTGGTACATCGTGACGTCACGGTGGGGTTAGTGCGTGCCCCACTCATGTGAAAATTAGTTTTTTCCCCCCATGTGATTACTGTAGTTCACGCGGTGCGAGCCCTTTAAGAGCAATGCATCCATGGGTAATGCCTACTGTGACTAATATTAGCCGCTAGTTAGTTATGTTAAGGTGCGTTCACACCGACCTATTAAAGTTTTTCGCTGGCATCGAGTTTACATACAAAGTCAATGCAAACGAGCGATTGAGCGTATATTCGCCCGGGAGAAAAATCGCTGGGCGTCCGAGCGACAGAGACAGAGCGATAGGGAGAAAATTTGCTCGTCGCCCGAGATGAAATATCCCAACTCGAGCGAAATTACGCTGGCATCAGTCGCTCGCTGTTCAACGCTGATTGGCTGCCGTGTGAGAGTGAGTCAAGGATCACACTGGCTTGGAACAAACCACTGGTTTATTGTGTGGCAACAAACCGCATTGACAGCTCATTGACAGGCTGACAGCTGACAGCATGCTGATAGGCTTAGCTTGTAAACAACTACGGTGGCTCGTAGTGGACAAATATCATGACATTGCGTAACGTTATAGCCCCCAGATGTCCGTCAATTATTGTGCCTATTGATGAGCGATTTAAACAGAGCGACAGCGCGATTCCAAAGGCTTCAGTCGAGCGACAGAGAAAAATAAATATCTCGGTGTGAACACAGCTTTACATGGCAGTAAAACGCCACTGAATGAGCAAATTGATAGAACTTTTAACCATTTCGAGTAACATTGTTTCCATACGGATCACCAGCGTTAGTTAGTTGTTTATAACGTGGCTATATTCATAACGTTTTCTATGATATCTATGAGGCGGGTCTGTCGATGATTTGATTTTTTTTTTTTCAGTTCTGGGCACTGGCGTTGGCGTTGGCCAATCCTGGCGTGTTCCACCCCCAAATCGATTGTGTTCTGTGTTCTGGCGCAAAGCGAGTGGGTTTCAGGACGAAACAGTCTCGAGCCATTATCGTTATCTTTAGAGCAATATTCCTGGAATGCAAGTTTAACTAAACAGTTACATGTCCTCTGTATTCTACATCAAATGAAGACATTACGGGTTGTTTTATTTTGTATGTTACATACTTATTGGCCAAGATATGTTAGTTTATGGGGGAGGAATTCTGCCAGCTAAAGAAGGCAGTATAGGCGGCCATCTTGCCTGCAGAGTTTTCAAATCAAGTAGAATACTGTTTTGCAAGAAATCTGGGGGGGGTCAGTCCCCCTTAAAATGCACATTAATACACTAGGATTGCAAAATCACAATGCTGAAAACAAAATAAATACAACTCAATGAAGCATAGAACACAAAAAGGCTCAACTTGAGGTAAAACATGCAGAGTGTGCTTATGTCTGCAAAAACAATACAGTGAGTCCTCTTCATCTCGGTTGTTGCCATGGTAACAATACAGTGAGTCCTCTTCATCTTGGTTGTTGCCATGGTAACCAGTCCCCACTATCCGAAGCCAGCACCATCCCCTCTGGTCTACGTTGGGCAAAGCACTGCAATAAAACACCAGAGGAATATTAGCAGAACTCGTAACTACAACTGACCAGGGATCAGCCTTCAGCATGAGGTCATGTCAGCAAAAAGTATAACGTTAAGTAGGAGACTACGAAGAAGCGCTAACCCAAAAGAAAACAACATCTGGCCGATATCTCAATTTGAGCAAATTATATCCATGGTTTCTAGAGACTACTGAGTATATTAAAATAAAATAAAATAAAATAAAAGTAGCCATATTTAAACAATTACAGAAGCAGGTTGGGTGACTTGAAGGAGAAAAACGTGGCAAGTCTTGTGAAGGAGGAGTGCTTGTTAAATGACATTAAGGAGAGCTGGAGAGGCCAATTTGGGGAAACTGTAGGACATTGAGCATGAGAACAGCACAGTGCAATCTGTAGCAGGATGTGATGTCACTCTGTAAAGGGAGTGTAGCAGGATGCGAGTGTGTCAGTGAGTCATGGTCAGTGAGGGTTCGTCTAGACACAAAGGAGGGGCTATCATGCTGCCGCCAGCCCCTGTGCCACAGTGGGAGAGGAGGTGAGGAGGACGGGTCAGGGTGGGAGGCGCGCCACAGCTCAGTGGTCAACAGGGGGTGCTCTCCCGGTGTGAGTGACAACACCACACACACACAGCGCAACATCACGTGTGAATTTGTCACAAACCTCTCCATCCGCTGCTCTCACACCAGAGCTAACAGCAATAAATTAGGCCGGAAATGAAAAATGGAAAGCAGAGAAAGAAGGCATAAAAGAATGAAAAACAGCGCCATCATGTGAAAGAAAGGGCACAGGATACAGCACACATTTTCTTGGCTATTAACTGGAAGCATTAACTAAGTATTACAGCATTGGTTCCCAAACTTAGGGTCGCGAATGGAATTCAAATAGGGTCGCCTGAAGAAATAAAATTAAAATTAAAATTAAAAAAATATATATAGATATATATATATCTATATATATATAGATATATTTTTTTTTACACCACACAATTTAATATTACCGAAGATGATTAGGGTCACTTGGATTTTGTTTGTTTGTTTGTTTTGAGTTTAAAGTGATACTCTTTAAGATTTCAGTCTTGTTCGCTTGGGTGACACCTATGGTGGTGGGTGGTAATTGCAGGCGAGATCCAAACAGTGTAATGCCACATAATGTCACTATATACTACAAAGGCTGCATCCAAATGGACATAGCCTCAATCAACATTGTGAGTGACAATTTTTTTTAGATTAAAATCTTTTAGATTATAACTTTAAGTCAGGATGCTGAGAATAAAGTCAGAATTCTGCGGGGGGGAAAGAAGCACGTGACATCACTGACGATGTCACTGATGATATTGTGATTTGATGATTTTTGTGACGTCAAAATTCGGTCACAAGCCAAAAAAGTTTGGGAACCCATGTATAGAGGTACTGTCAACATATCAAACCGCCTCATTCTACAATGTATACAAGAGAGGATGGTTCACCTTTGAGAATGTAGTCTGTTAAGAGACCGGGCACCATGTCGCTGTCGTCCCTCATTGCATGTAGAACTGCAAGGCAGGAGAGCCAGACGAATCAACAGGTAACTCTGTGGAACTGATTCAGCAACTATGCTTCAAAACGGTCAATACAGATGGCCACACTCACTCTTGGTCAGGATCTGGAGGTCTTCAATCGAAGGAGGATGTCCTTTTTTCTCATAAGGGATGACCGTGGTCAAATACTGTAAGACATCGGGGGTTTGAGACAACAAATGAAAGATATACAAATTAAAAGTAGAAGATATTTGCTGCACGATGGAGAAAAACAATGGATGTGATTAGACTTCTGTATCTCTTATTGACAGATGTGTTTCACTATATCTTTTTACTTGAAAGAAGAGCCGGTGCACACCCTCACAGTCTTAAGGATAGGTGCGTCGAAGGATAGGGTCAATAAGCAGAAGATAAAGAATTCCCGCACACCATCCAGTAATTGGCAAACATTAATTTAACAACATTTCGGTCGATCAGACCTTCATCAGGTAAAATTTTACTGACTTTTACCTGATGAAGGTCTGATCGACCGAAACGTTAAATTAAAGTTTGCCAATTACTGGATGGTGTGCGGGAATTCTTTATCTTCTCGCTATATCTTTTGAAAAGAAAGGTAAAGTAGAGAATAAGACTCTTAAAGTGGTGTTTTGTGTTACACGAAAAGGGAGACGTTCCCATCAGAGTGACAGCAAATTAACCCAGGAAAGGAAATAGAAAGTAACCTGTCTTTCACTGCACCCACTCCCAAACGTTTGCCGGAAGCCATTTTGAATGACAGTGGAGAATGCCTCCATGCTGAAGCGCTGAACAGACAGGAGGTAAAGCAGAGAGGAGGTAAAGCAGAGAGAACAGGTGAACCAAGATGGAAGATGAGGAAACATGCAGGAGTACATATTAGAAACTAAAACAGCTAAATAAATTGATGAGTCAGTTTGGCAAGAAATGCAGTGAAAAGTGTCTGCGAAAAATTATAGGCTTCGATAAGGGAGAAGAAGAAATTATAGAATAAAACATGTTGAATAGAGTAGAAAGTATTGGGAAATATACAGTAGCTATATATTTATTAGCTAACGGTTACTTTCATTATCGATGAGTGTGTCGTTTATTTTCTGGACTAATCGATGAGTCGTTTGATCTATAAAATGCCACTTTTTCCTCAAAGTCCTCAAAGATGACGTCCTCAAATGTCTTGTTTTTTCCACAACCTAAAGATAGTTGTTTATTATCATAGAAGACTGAAGAAACCAGAAAATATTCACATTTAAGAAGCTGGAATGAGAGAATTGTCATGTTTTTTTCTAAAAAATGTGTATACATGATTACGGTAATTGATTATAAAGAAGTGGTTGGCGATTAATTTTCTGTCAATCGACTAGTCGATTAAAGGACGGCTTTACCGTGGGGAATATGAATATATATTAAATCTCACGCCCCTAAAGTTTTCGAATCCGTTGAAATTTTTGAAATTGCTGGTTCACTGCCAGAGATATCAAGCATCTCTCACATATTTTTTGGGCCAGCCGACGCGTTTCGCGTCATCTGGCCCAAGTCCGCCTTGTGGAAGTCGAGGACCTATGAACTACAATTGTTGTGAGCCATGGTCCCGCCTCTAGAGGTCCTCCACGTCCCTTCAGAGGTCTTGAACAAAAACAAAAGGCAGCCATCTTTTTCCACCACCTAGCCTGCTGTAGCTAGGTTAGCTTTCCATAGCTCCTTGCAAAGAGACCATATCTCGGGAACGGAAGCACGGACAGACAAGGGACTGGCGGCATTGGAAAGCTCGTCAAATTTTACATCTAGTAGTAGGTGCGTTGAAGTAACGAAATCAACACTGAGCAATGTACCCGTTTTTACACATTTTTACATAAAATAGTTACAACATCAGATGCGCGTAACTCCTACGAAAATGCCTTAAAATGCATGAATTTTTTTTTATGAAGACATCTCCCGACATATATACTACCGTTTAATTTGAATTTGGTGCAATTTGGAGGCAATTTTTTTTTAAAGTTTTTCTTGTTCTATTAAATCTTTTTATGTCGAAGCCTTCTTCTTCTTCGACTTTTATGGCGGTTGGCAAGCATATATGTGCATTACCGCCACCTACTGGAGTTTGATATCAGCCAAATGCCTGAGGGGTGGGCGTGGAAACGAAGGCCACGCAAGCCCAGTGCATTGTGGGAAATGTAGGATTTCGGGTTCCCGCACCCGCCCCTCTCCTCCACCACCCCCCCCCCCCACACACACACACACAGAGTGGATTTCGGTTGATATCTCTGGCAGTGAACCTCCAATTTCAAAAATTTCAACGGATTCGAAAACCTTAGGGGCGTGAGATTTAATATATATTCATATTCCCCACGGTAAAGCCGTCCTTTAATCATCTAAATGTTGCAGCTCTACTATATATCCTATAATAAGAAGGCAAAGTGTGTGTGAGAAAGAGAGAGTGGGTGAGTGAGTGAGTGAGTGAGTGAGCAAATTGTGTTCGGGAACAGCTATGGCATTTTACATGCAAACGCACTGAATCTTTCAGGAAGTGTAAGGTGCACCCCTGTGGGTGATTTAACAGTGCTGGATTTTCGAATTAGGTAATTAGGGCTGACTATGCAAAAATGGCTAATTAGTAGCCAAAATGAGTCAACACAGGTTCAGCACCACGGAGAGCTCCATCCGTTAGCTACGGATGGAGCTCACCTGAGTAGAGGAGCAGCCAGGGAAGTGGACTATGAAAACCTGCTGCATGCCAACTCTGTGAGCGAGGCCTGGCTAAATGGCCAGTGATTGTGTGCTCCAAGGGTATCAGGATCACTATACTATATATCCTATAATAAGAAAGCAAAGTCTCTGTGAGTGAGTGAGTGAGCTAACAATGGTGTGGTGTCTCTGTCTGTGAGTGAGTGAGTCAGCTAACAATGGTGTGGTGTCTCTGTCTGTGAGTGAGTGAGCTAACAATGGTGTAGTGTCTCTGTCTGTGAGTGAGTGAGTGAGCTAACAATGGTGTGGTGTCTCGGTCTGTGAGTGAGTGAGCTAACAATGGTGTGGTGTCTCTGTCTGTGAATGAGTGAGCTAACAATGGTGTGGTGTCTCTGTCTGTGAGTGAGTGAAATAACAATGGTGTGGTGTCTGTCTGTGAGTGAGCTAACAATGGTGTGGTGTCTCTGTCTGTGAGTGAGTGAGCTAACAATGGTGTGGTGTCTGTCTGTGAGTGAGTGAGATCACAATGGTGTGGTGTCTCTGTCTGTGAGTGAGTGAGCTAACAATGGTGTGGTGTCTCTGTCTGTGAGTGAGCTAACAATGGTGTGGTGTCTCTGTGAGTGAGCTAACAATGGTGTGGTGTCTGGGAGTGAGTGAGCTAACAATGGTGTGGTGTCTGTCTGTGAGTGAGCTAACAATGGTGTGGTGTCTGTGAGTGAGTGAGCTAACAATGGTGTGGTGTCTCTGTCTGTGAGTGAGTGAGGTAAGAATGGTGTGGTGTCTCTGTCTGTGAGTGAGTGAGCTAACAATGGTGTGGTGTCTCTGTCTGTGAGTGAGTGAGCTAACAATGGTGTGGTGTCTGTCTGTGAGTGAGTGAGCTAACAATGGTGTGGTGTCTGTCTGTGAGTGAGCTAACAAAGGTTGGTGTCTCTGTCTGTGAGTGAGTGAGCTAACAATGGCGTGGTGTCTGTCTGTCTGTGAGTGAGCTAACAATGGTGTCTCTGTCTGTGAGTGACTGAGCTAACAATGATGTGGTGTCTGTTTGTGAGTGAGTGAGCTAACAATGGTGTGGTGTCTCTGTCTGTGAGTGAGTGAGCTAACAATGGTGTGGTGTCTCTGTCTGTGAGTGAGTGAGCTAAAAATGGTGTGGTGTCTGTGAGTGAGTGAGCTAACAATGGTGTGGTGTCTCTGTCTGTGAGTGAGTGAGCTAAAAATGGTGTGGTGTCTGTGAGTGAGTGAGCTAACAATGGTGTGGTGTCTCTGTCTGTGAGTGAGTGAGCTAACAATGGTGTGGTGTCTCTGTGAGTGAGTGAGGTAACAATGGTGTGGTGTCTCTGTCTGTGAGTGAGTGAGCTAACAATGTTGTGGTGTCTCTGTGAGTGAGTGAGCTAACAATGGTGTGGTGTCTCTGTCTGTGAGTGAGTGAGTGAGCTAACAATGGTGTGGTGTCTCTGTCTGTGAGTAAGTGAGTGAGCTAACAATGGTGTGATGTCTCTGCCTGTGAGTGAGTGAGCTAACAATGATGTGGTGTCTCTGTCTGTGAGTGAGCTAACAATGGTGTGGTGTCTCTGTCTGTGAGTGAGTGAGTGGGCTAACAATGGTGTGGTGTCTCTGTGAGTGAGCTAACAATGGTGTGGTGTCTGTGAGTGAGTGAGCTAACAATGGCGTGGTGTCTGTCTGTGAGTGAGTGAGCTAACAATGGTGTGGTGCCTGTGAGTGAGTGAGCTAACAATGGTGTGGTGTCTCTGTCTGTGAGTGAGTGAGCTAACAATGGTGTGGTGTCTCTGTCTGTGAGTGAGTGAGCTAAGAATGGTGTGGTGTCTCTGTCTGTGAGTGAGTGAGCTAACAATTGTGTGGTGTCTCTGTCTGTGAGTGACTGAGCTAACAATGGTGTGGTGTCTCTGTCTGTGAGTGATTGAGCTAACAATGATGTGGTGTCTCTGTGAGTGAGTGAGCTAACAATGGTGTGGTGTATGTCTGTGAGTGAGTGAGCTAACAATGGTGTGGTGTCTGTCTGTGAGTGAGCTAACAAAGGTTGGTGTCTCTCTCTGTGAGTGAGTGAGCTAACAATGGTGTGGTGTCTGTGAGTGAGTGAGCTAACAATGGTGTCTCTGTCTGTGAGTGACTGAGCTAACAATGGTGTGGTGTCTGTCTGTCTGTGAGTGAGTGAGCTAACAATGGTGTCTCTGTCTGTGAGTGACTGAGCTAACAATGATGTGGTGTCTGTTTGTGAGTGAGTGAGCTAACAATGGTGTGGTGTCTGTCTGTCTGTGAGTGAGCTAACAATTGTGTCTCTGTCTGTGAGTGACTGAGCTAACAATGGTGTGGTGTCTGTTTGTGAGTAAGTGAGCTAACAATGGTGTGGTGTCTCTGTCTGTGAGTGAGTGAGCTAACAATGGCGTGGTGTCTCTGTCTGTGAGTGAGTGAGCTAACAATGGGGTGGTTTCTGTCTGTGAGTGAGCTAACAATGGTGTGGTGTCTCTGTCTGTGAGTGAGTGAGCTAACAATGGTGTGGTGTCTGTGAGTGACTGAGCTAACAATGGTGTGGTGTCTCTGTCTGTGAGTGAGTGAGCTAACAATGGTGTGGTGTCTCTGTGAGTGAGTGAGGTAACAATGGTGTGGTGTCTCTGTCTGTGAGTGAGTGAGCTAACAATGGTGTGGTGTCTCTGTCTGTGAGTGAGTGAGCTAACAATGGTGTGGTGTCTCTGTCTGTGAGTGAGTGATCTAACAATGGTGTGGTGTATCTGTCTGTGAGTGCGCTAACAATGGTGTGGTGTCTCTGTCTGTGAGTGAGTGAGTGAGCTAACAATGGTGTGATGTCTCTGTCTGTGAGTGAGTGAGCTAACAATGATGTGGTGTCTCTGTCTGTGAGTGAGTGAGCTAACAATGGTGTCGTGTCTCTGTGAGTGAGCTAACAATGTTGTGGTGTCTGTGAGTGAGTGAGCTAACAATGGCGTGGTGTCTGTCTGTGAGTGAGTGAGCTAACAATGGTGTGGTGTCTGTGAGTGAGTGAGCTAACAATGGTGTGGTGTCTCTGTCTGTGAGTGAGTGAGCTAAGAATGGTGTGGTGTCTCTGTCTGTGAGTGAGTGAGCTAACAATGGTGTGGTGTCTCTGTCTGTGAGTGACTGAGCTAACAATGATGTGGTGTCTCTGTCTGTGAGTGAGCTAACAATGGTGTGGTGTCTGTCTGTGAGTGAGCTAACAAAGGTTGGTGTCTATCTCTGTGAGTGAGTGAGCTAACAATGGTGTGATGTCTGTCTGTCTGTGAGTGAGCTAACAATGGTGTCTCTGTCTGTGAGTGACTGAGCTAACAATGATGTGGTGTCTGTTTGTGAGTGAGCTAACAATGGTGTGGTGTCTCTGTCTGTGAGTGAGCTAACAATGGTGTGGTGTCTCTGAGTGAGTGAGCTAACAATGGGGTGGTTTCTCTGTCTGTGAGTGAGCTAACAATGGTGTGGTGTCTCTGTATGTGAGTGAGTGAGCTAACAATGGTGTGGTGTCTCTGTCTGTGAGTGAGTGAGCTAACAATGGTGTGGTGTCTCTGTCTGTGAGTGAGTGAGCTAACAATGGCGTGGTGTCTGTCTGTGAGTGAGTGAGCTAACAATGGTGTGGTGTCTGTGAGTGAGTGAGCTAACAATGGTGTGGTGTCTCTGTCTGTGAGTGAGTGAGCTAAGAATGGTGTGGTGTCTCTGTCTGTGAGTGAGTGAGCTAACAATGGTGTGGTGTCTCTGTCTGTGAGTGAGTGAGCTAACAATGGTGTGGTGTCTCTGTCTGAGTGACTGCGCTAACAATGATGTGGTGTCTCTGTCTGTGAGTGAGTGAGCTAACAATGGTGTGGTGTCTGTCTGTGAGTGAGCTAACAAAGGTTGGTGTCTATCTCTGTGAGTGAGTGAGCTAACAATGGTGTGATGTCTGTCTGTCTGTGAGTGAGTGAGCTAACAATGGTGTCTCTGTCTGTGAGTGACTGAGCTAACAATGATGTGGTGTCTGTTTGTGAGTGAGCTAACAATGGTGTGGTGTCTCTGTCTGTGAGTGAGCTAACAATGGTGTGGTGTCTCTGAGTGAGTGAGCTAACAATGGGGTGGTTTCTCTGTCTGTGAGTGAGCTAACAATGGTGTGGTGTCTCTGTCTGTGAGTGAGTGAGCTAACAATGGTGTGGTGTCTCTGTCTGTGAGTGAGTGAGCTAACAATGGTGTGGTGTCTCTGTCTGTGAGTGAGTGAGCTAACAATGGTGTGGTGTCTCTGTCTGTGAGTGAGTGAGTGAGCTAACAATGGTGTGGCGTCTCTGTCTGTGAGTGAGCTAACAATGGTGTGGTGTCTCTGTCTGTGAGTGAGTGAGCTAACAATGGGGTGGTGTCTCTCTGTGAGTGAGTGAGCTAACAATGGTGTGGTGTCTGTCTGTGAGTGAGCTAACAATGGTGTGGTGTCTGAGTGAGTGAGCTAACAATGGTGTCTCTATCTGTGAGTGAGTGAGCTAACAATGGTGTGGTGTCTCTGTCTGTGAGTGAGTGAGCTAACAATGGTGTGGTGTCGCTGTCTGTGAGTGAGTGAGCTAACAATGGTGTGGTGTCTCTGTCTGTGAGTGAGTGAGCTAAAAATGGTGTGGTGTCTCTGTCTGTGAGTGAGTGAGCTAACAATGGTGTCTCTATCTGTGAGTGAGCTAACAATGTTGTGGTGTCTGTCTGTGAGTGAGCTAACAATGGTGTGGTGTCTCTGTCTGCGAGTGTGAGTGAGCTAACAATGGTGTGGTGTCTATGTCTGTGGGTGAGTGAGCTAACCATGGTGTGGTGCCTCTGTCTGTGAGTGAGTGGGCTAACAATGGTGTGGTGTCTCTGTCTGTGAGTGAGTGAGCTAACAATGGTGTGGTGTCTCTGTCTGTGAGTGAGTGAGCTAACAATGGTGTGGTGTCTGTGAGTGAGTGAGCTAACAATGGTGTGGTGTCTCTGTCTGTCAGTGAGTGAGCTAACAATGGTGTGGTGTCTCTGTGAGTGAGTGAGGTAACAATGGTGTGGTGTCTCTGTCTGTGAGTGAGTGAGCTAACAATGGTGTGGTGTCTCTGTCTGTGAGTGAGTGAGTTAACAATGGTGTGATGTCTCTGTCTGTGAGTTAGTGAGCTAACAATGATGTGGTGTCTCTGTCTGTGAGTGAGTGAGCTAACAATGGTGTGGAGTCTCTGTCTGTGACTGAGTGAGCTAACAATGGTGTGGTGTCTCTGTGAGTGAGCTAACAATGGTGTGGTGTCTGTGAGTGAGTGAGCTAACAATGGCGTGGTGTCTGTCTGTGAGTGAGCTAACAATGGTGTGGTGTCTGTGAGTGAGTGAGCTAACAATGGTGTGGTGTCTCTGTCTGTGAGTGAGTGAGCTAAGAATGGTGTGGTGTCTCTGTCTGTGAGTGAGTGAGCTAACAATGGTGTGGTGTCTCTGTCTGTGAGTGACTAAGCTAACAATGGTGTGGTGTCTCTGTCTGTGAGTGACTGAGCTTACAATGATGTGGTGTCTCTGTGAGTGAGTGAGCTAACAATGGTGTGGTGTCTGTCTGTGAGTGAGTGAACTAACAATGGTGTGGTGTCTGTCTGTGAGTGAGCTAACAAAGGTTGCTGTCTCTCTCTTTGAGTGAGTGAGCTAACAATGGTGTGGTGTCGGTCTGTCTGTGAGTGAGCTAACAATGGTGTGGTGTCTGTTTGTGAGTGAGTGAGCTAACAATGGTGTGGGGTATGTCTGTCTGTGAGTGAGTGAGCTAACAATGGTGTCTCTGTCTGTGAGTGACTGAGCTAACAATGATGTGGTGTCTGTTTGTGAGTGAGTGAGCTAACAATGGTGTGGTGTCTCTGTCTGTGAGTGAGTGAGCTAACAATGGTGTGGTGTCTCTGTCTGTGAGTGAGCTAACAATGGGGTGGTTTCTCTGTCTGTGAGTGAGCTAACAATGGTGTGGTGTCTCTGCTGTGAGTGAGTGAGCTAACAATGGTGTGGTGTCTGTGAGTGAGTGAGCCAACAATGGTGTGGTGTCTCTGTCTGTGAGTGAGTTAGCTAACAATGGTGTGGTGTCTATGTGAGTGAGTGAGGTAACAATGGTGTGGTGTCTCTGTCTGTGAGTGAGTAAGCTAACAATGGTGTGGTGTCTCTGTCTGTGAGTGCGCTAACAATGGTGTTGTGTCTCTGTCTGTGAGTGAGTGAGCTAACAATGGTGTGGTGTCTCTGTCTGTGAGTAAGTGAGTGAGCTAACAATGGTGTGATGTCTCTGTCTGTGAGTGAGTGAGCTAACAATGATGTGGTGTCTCTGTCTGTGAGTGAGTGAGCTAACAATGGTGTGGTGTCTCTGTCTGTGAGTGAGTGAGCTAACAATGGTGTTGTGTCTCTGTGAGTGAGCTAACAATGGTGTGGTGTCTGTGAGTGAGTGAGCTAACAATGGCGTGGTGTCTGTCTGTGATTGAGTGAGCTAACAATGGTGTGGTGTCTGTGAGTGAGTGAGCTAACAATGGTGTAATGTCTCTGTCTGTGAGTGAGCTAAGAATGGTGTGGTGTCTCTGTCTGTGAGTGACTGAGCTAACAATGATGTGGTGTCTATGTCTGTGAGTGAGCTAACAATGGTGTGGTGTCTGTCTGTGAGTGAGTGAGCTAACAATGGTGTGGTGTCTGTCTGTGAGTGAGCTAACAAAGGTTGGTGTCTCTCTCTGTGAGTGAGTGAGCTAACGATGGTGTGGTGTCTGTCTGTCTGTGAGTGAGTGAGCTAACAATGGTGTCTCTGTCTGTGAGTGACTGAGCTAACAATGATGTGGTGTCTGTTTGTGAATGAGTGAGCTAACAATGGTGTGGTGTATCTGTCTGTGAGTGAGTGAGCTAACAATGGTGTGGTGTCTCTGTCTGTGAGTGAGTGAGCTAACAATGGGGTGGTTTCTCTGTCTGTGAGTGAGCTAACAATGGTGTGGTGTCTGTCTGTGAGTGAGTGAGCTAACAATGGTGTGGTGTCTCTGTCTGTGAGTGAGTGAGCTAACAATGGTGTGGTGTCTCTGTCTGTGAGTGAGCTAACAATGGTGTGGTGTCTCTGTCTGTGAGTGAGTGAGCTAACAATGGTGTGGTGTCTCTGTCTGTGAGTGAGTGAGCTAACAATGGTGTGGTGTCTCTGTCTGTGAGTGAGTGAGCTAACAATGGTGTGGTGTCTCTCTGTGAGTGAGTGAGCTAACAATAATGTGGTGTCTGTCTGTGAGTGAGCTAACAATGGTGTGGTGTCTGTCTGTGAGTGAGTGAGCTAACAATGGTGTCTCTATCTGTGAGTGAGTGAGCTAACAATGGTGTGGTGTCTCTGTCTGTGAGTGAGTGAGCTAACAATGGTGTGGTGTCTCTGTCTGTGAGTGAGTGAGCTAACAATGGTGTGGTGTCTCTGTCTGTGAGTGAGTGAACTAATAATGGTGTCTCTATCTGTGAGTGAGCTAACAATGGTGTGGTGTCTGTCTGTGAGTGAGCTAACAATGGTGTGGTGTCTCTGTCTGTGGGTGAGTGAGCTAACAATGGTGTGGTGCCTCTGTCTGTGAGTGAGTGGGCTAACAATGGTGTGGTGTCTCTGTCTGTGAGTGAGTGAGCTAACAATGGTGTGGTGTCTCTGTCTGTGAGTGAGTGAGCTAACAATGGTGTCTCTGTCTGTGAGTGAGTGAGCTAACAATGGTGTGGTGTCTCTGTGAGTGAGTGAGCTAACAATGGTGTGGTGTCTCTCTGTGAGTGAGTGAGCTAACAATGGTGTGGTGTCTGTCTGTGAGTGAGTGAGCTAACAATGGTGTCTCTGTCTGTGAGTGAGTGAGCTAACAATGGTGTGGTGTCTCTGTCTGTGAGTGAGTGAGCTAACAATGGTGTGGTGTCTGTCTGTGAGTGAGTGAGCTAACAATGGTGTGGTGTCTCTGTCTGTGAGTGAGTGAGCTAACAATGGTGTCTCTATCTGTGAGTGAGCTAACAATGGTGTGGTGTCTGTCTGTGAGTGAGCTAACAATGGTGTGGTGTCTCTGTCTGTGAGTGTGAGTGAGCTAACAATGGTGTGATGTCTCTGTCTGTGAGTGAGTGAGCTAACAATGGTGTGGTGTCTCTGTCGGTGAGTGAGTGGGCTAACAATGGTGTGGTGTCTCTGTCTGTGAGTGAGTGAGCTAACAATGGTGTGGTGTCTCTGTCTGTGAGTGAGTGAGCTAACAATGGTGTGGTGTCTCTGTCTGTGAGTGAGTGAGCTAACAATGGTGTGGTGTCTCTGTCTGTGAGTGAGTGAGCTAACAATGGTGTGGTGTCTCTGTCTGTGAGTGAGTGAGCTAACAATGGGGTCTCTGTCTGTGAGTGAGTGAGCTAACAATGGTGTGGTGTCTCTGTCTGTGAGTGAGCTAACAATGGTGTGGTGTCTCTGTCTGTGAGTGTGAGTGAGCTAACAATGGTGTGGTGTCTCTGTCTGTGAGTGAGTGAGGTAACAATGGTGTGGTGTCTGTCTGTGAGTGAGTGAGCTAACAATGGTGTGGTGTCTGTCTGTGAGTGAGTGAGCTAACAATGGGGTGGTGTCTCTGTGTGTGAGTGAGTGAGTGAGTGAGCTAACAATGGTGTGGTGTCTCTGTTTGTGAGTGAGTGAGCTAACAATGGTGTGGCGTCTCTGTCTGTGAGTGAGTGAGCTAACAAAGGTGTGGTGTCTCTGTCTGTGAGTGAGTGAGCTAACAAAGGTGTGGTGTCTCTGTCTGTGAGTGAGTGAGCTAACAATGGTGTGGTGTCTCTGTCTGTGAGTGAGTGAGCTAACAATGGTGTGGTGTCTGTGAGTGAGCTAACAAAGGTGTGGTGTCTCTGTCTGTGAGTGAGTGAGCTAACAATGGTGTGGTGTCTCTGTCTGTGAGTGAGTGAGCTAACAATGGGGTGGTTTCTCTGTCTGTGAGTGAGTTAACAATGGTGTGGTGTCTCTGTCTGTGAGTGAGTGAGCTAACAATGGGGTGGTTTCTCTGTCTGTGAGTGAGTTAACAATGGGGTGGTGTCTCTGTCTGTGAGTGAGTGAGCTAACAATGGTGTGGTGTCTCTGTCTGTGAGTGAGCTAACAATGGTGTGGTGTCTGTCTGTGAGTGAGTGAGCTAACAATGGTGTGGTGTCTCTGTCTGTGAGTGAGTGAGCTAACAATGGTGTGGTGTCTCTGTGAGTGTAGTCTCGGCTCCCAGACGTTTGGTGAGCTGCGCCACCAAACGTCTGGGAATTTCACTTTCAGAAACTGTCTGTCAGAGCCCGGCGAGAACGGCCGGCAGCAGACACGCCTACATTTATTATTAGAATTTTATTTGGTAGCGGCAATGCCATTTATCATAGTTCCAATATAGAGCAAGACACTGATGTGCTGCAAAGAGAGTTTATACCTGTTGTTTATTTTACAATAATTTTTCCTACCCGGAAGTGGTCCGCTTGCTACTGTGAGTCATCAGCAGGCTCTGTAACGTTAGCCTCGTGATTAACGTGATTAATATGTTTCTCCGCAAACGCGGCAATGTTTTGCGAGACACCCGTTCTGCATGAGCGTCACTGCCCCCAGAAAGCAGGCCCGCCCACAACACTCATGATTGGTTCTCCGATGCAAGGCTTCCAACAGCGCCACCTAACGTTATGCAAAGATTTAAATAGTAATATTCTCAGTCTTACAAGAGTGAAACGGATTAAGACTGAGGGCTGAGTCTACTGTGAGTGAGCTAACAATGGTGTGGTGTCTGTGAGTGAGTGAGCTAACAATGGTGTGGTGTCTGTCTGTCTGTGAGTGAGTGAGTGAGTGAGCTAACAATGGTGTGGTGTCTGTGAGTGAGTGAGCTAACAATGGTGTGGTGTCTCTGTCTGAGTGAATGAGCTAACAATGGTGTGGTGTCTGTCTGTGAGTGAGTGAGCCAACAATGGTGTGGTGTCTCTGTGAGTGAGTGAGCTAACAATGGTATGGTGGCTCTGTCTGTGAGTGAGTGAGCTAACAATGGTGTGGTGTCTCTGTCTGTGGGTGAGCTAACAATGGTGTCTGTCTGTGAGTGAGCTAACAATGGTTTGGTGTCTCTGTCTGTGAGTGAGGTAACAATGGTGTGGTGTCTCTGAGTGAGTGAGCTAACAATGGTGTGGTGTCTCTGTCTGTGAGTGAGTGAGCTAACAATGGTGTGGTGTCTCTGTCTGTGAGTGAGCTAACAATGGTGTGGTGTCTCTGTCTGTGAGTGAGTGAGCTAACAATGGTGTGGTGTCTCTGTCTGTGAGTGACTGAGCTAACAATGAGGTGGTGTCTCTGTCTGTGAGTGAGTGAGCTAACAATGGTGTGGTGTCTCTGTTTGTGAGTGAGTGAGCCAACAATGGTGTGGTGTCTCTGTCTGTGAGTGAGCCAACAATGGTGTGGTGTCTCTGTCTGTGAGTGAGTGAGCTAACAATGGTGTGGTGTCTCTGTCTGTGAGTGAGCTAACAATGGTGTCTGTCTGTGAGTGAGCTAACAATGGTTTGGTGTCTGTATGTGAGTGTGAGTGAGCTAACAATGGTGTGGTGTCTCTGTCTGTGAGTGAGGTAACAATGGTGTGGTGTCTCTGAGTGAGTGAGCTAACAATGGTGTGGTGTCTCTGTCTGTGAGTGAGTGAGCTAACAATGGTGTGGTGTCTCTGTCTGTGAGTGAGCTAACAATGGTGTGGTGTCTCTGTCTGTGAGTGTGAGTGAGCTAACAATGGTGTGGTGTCTCTGTCTGTGAGTGAGTGAGGTAACAATGGTGTGGTGTCTGTCTGTGAGTGAGTGAGCTAACAATGGTGTGGTGTCTGTCTGTGAGTGAGTGAGCTAACAATGGGGTGGTGTCTCTGTGTGTGAGTGAGTGAGTGAGTGAGCTAACAATGGTGTGGTGTCTCTGTTTGTGAGTGAGTGAGCTAACAATGGTGTGGCGTCTCTGTCTGTGAGTGAGTGAGCTAACAAAGGTGTGGTGTCTCTGTCTGTGAGTGAGTGAGCTAACAAAGGTGTGGTGTCTCTGTCTGTGAGTGAGTGAGCTAACAATGGTGTGGTGTCTCTGTCTGTGAGTGAGTGAGCTAACAATGGTGTGGTGTCTGTGAGTGAGCTAACAAAGGTGTGGTGTCTCTGTCTGTGAGTGAGTGAGCTAACAATGGTGTGGTGTCTCTGTCTGTGAGTGAGTGAGCTAACAATGGGGTGGTTTCTCTGTCTGTGAGTGAGTTAACAATGGTGTGGTGTCTCTGTCTGTGAGTGAGTGAGCTAACAATGGGGTGGTTTCTCTGTCTGTGAGTGAGTTAACAATGGGGTGGTGTCTCTGTCTGTGAGTGAGTGAGCTAACAATGGTGTGGTGTCTCTGTCTGTGAGTGAGCTAACAATGGTGTGGTGTCTGTCTGTGAGTGAGTGAGCTAACAATGGTGTGGTGTCTCTGTCTGTGAGTGAGTGAGCTAACAATGGTGTGGTGTCTCTGTGAGTGTAGTCTCGGCTCCCAGACGTTTGGTGAGCTGCGCCACCAAACGTCTGGGAATTTCACTTTCAGAAACTGTCTGTCAGAGCCCGGCGAGAACGGCCGGCAGCAGACACGCCTACATTTATTATTAGAATTTTATTTGGTAGCGGCAATGCCATTTATCATAGTTCCAATATAGAGCAAGACACTGATGTGCTGCAAAGAGAGTTTATACCTGTTGTTTATTTTACAATAATTTTTCCTACCCGGAAGTGGTCCGCTTGCTACTGTGAGTCATCAGCAGGCTCTGTAACGTTAGCCTCGTGATTAACGTGATTAATATGTTTCTCCGCAAACGCGGCAATGTTTTGCGAGACACCCGTTCTGCATGAGCGTCACTGCCCCCAGAAAGCAGGCCCGCCCACAACACTCATGATTGGTTCTCCGATGCAAGGCTTCCAACAGCGCCACCTAACGTTATGCAAAGATTTAAATAGTAATATTCTCAGTCTTACAAGAGTGAAACGGATTAAGACTGAGGGCTGAGTCTACTGTGAGTGAGCTAACAATGGTGTGGTGTCTGTGAGTGAGTGAGCTAACAATGGTGTGGTGTCTGTCTGTCTGTGAGTGAGTGAGTGAGTGAGCTAACAATGGTGTGGTGTCTGTGAGTGAGTGAGCTAACAATGGTGTGGTGTCTCTGTCTGAGTGAATGAGCTAACAATGGTGTGGTGTCTGTCTGTGAGTGAGTGAGCCAACAATGGTGTGGTGTCTCTGTGAGTGAGTGAGCTAACAATGGTATGGTGGCTCTGTCTGTGAGTGAGTGAGCTAACAATGGTGTGGTGTCTCTGTCTGTGGGTGAGCTAACAATGGTGTCTGTCTGTGAGTGAGCTAACAATGGTTTGGTGTCTCTGTCTGTGAGTGAGGTAACAATGGTGTGGTGTCTCTGAGTGAGTGAGCTAACAATGGTGTGGTGTCTCTGTCTGTGAGTGAGTGAGCTAACAATGGTGTGGTGTCTCTGTCTGTGAGTGAGCTAACAATGGTGTGGTGTCTCTGTCTGTGAGTGAGTGAGCTAACAATGGTGTGGTGTCTCTGTCTGTGAGTGACTGAGCTAACAATGAGGTGGTGTCTCTGTCTGTGAGTGAGTGAGCTAACAATGGTGTGGTGTCTCTGTTTGTGAGTGAGTGAGCCAACAATGGTGTGGTGTCTCTGTCTGTGAGTGAGCCAACAATGGTGTGGTGTCTCTGTCTGTGAGTGAGTGAGCTAACAATGGTGTGGTGTCTCTGTCTGTGAGTGAGCTAACAATGGTGTCTGTCTGTGAGTGAGCTAACAATGGTTTGGTGTCTGTATGTGAGTGTGAGTGAGCTAACAATGGTGTGGTGTCTCTGTCTGTGAGTGAGGTAACAATGGTGTGGTGTCTCTGAGTGAGTGAGCTAACAATGGTGTGGTGTCTCTGTCTGTGAGTGAGTGAGCTAACAATGGTGTGGTGTCTCTGTCTGTGAGTGAGCTAACAATGGTGTGGTGTCTCTGTCTGTGAGTGAGTGAGCTAACAATGGTGTGGTGTCTGTCTGTGAGTGAGTGAGCCAACAATGGTGTGGTGTCTCTGTGAGTGAGTGAGCTAACAGTGGTATGGTGTCTCTGTCTGTGAGTGAGTTAGCTAACAATGGTGTGGTGTCTCTGTCTGTGAGTGACTGAGCTAACAATGGTGTGGTGTCTCTGTCTGTGAGTGAGTGAGCTAACAATGGTGTCTCTGTCTGTGAGTGACTGAGCTAACAATGATGTGGTGCCTCTGTTTGTGAGTGAGTGATTGAGCTAACAATGGTGTGGTGTCTGTCTGTGAGCGAGTGAGCTAACAATGGTCTGGTGTCTCTCTCTGTGAGTGAGTGAGCTAACAATGGGGTGGTGTCTCTGTCTATGAGTGAGTGAGCTAACAATAGTGTGGTGTCTCTGTCTGAGAGTGAGTGAGCTAACAATGGTGTGGTGTCTCTGTGAGGGACTGAGCTAACAATGGGGTGGTGTCTGTGAGTGAGTGAGCTAACAATGGTGTGGTGTCTGTCTCTGAGTGAGTGAGCTAACAATGGTGTGGTGTCTCTGTCTGTGAGTGAGCTAACAATGATGTGGTGTCTCTGTCTGTGAGTGAGTGAGCTAACAATGGTGTGGTGTCTCTGTATGTGAGTGAGTGAGTGAGTGAGCTAACAATGGTGTGGTGTCTCTGTCTGTGAGTGAGTAAGCGAACAATGATGTGGTGTGAGTGAGTGAAACGGATTAAGACTGAGGGCTGAGTCTACTGTGAGTGAGCTAACAATGGTGTGGTGTCTGTGAGTGAGTGAGCTAACAATGGTGTGGTGTCTGTCTGTCTGTGAGTGAGTGAGTGAGTGAGCTAACAATGGTGTGGTGTCTGTGAGTGAGCTAACAATGGTGTGGTGTCTCTGTCTGAGTGAATGAGCTAACAATGGTGTGGTGTCTGTCTGTGAGTGAGTGAGCCAACAATGGTGTGGTGTCTCTGTGAGTGAGTGAGCTAACAATGGTATGGTGTCTCTGTCTGTGAGTGAGTGAGCTAACAATGGTGTGGTGTCTCTGTCTGTGGGTGAGCTAACAATGGTGTCTGTCTGTGAGTGAGCTAACAATGGTTTGGTGTCTGTCTGTGAGTGTGAGTGAGCTAACAATGGTGTGGTGTCTCTGTCTGTGAGTGAGGTAACAATGGTGTGGTGTCTCTGAGTGAGTGAGCTAACAATGGTGTGGTGTCTCTGTCTGTGAGTGAGTGAGCTAACAATGGTGTGGGTGTGGTGTCTCTGTCTGTGAGTGAGCTAACAATGGTGTGGTGTCTCTGTCTGTGAGTGAGTGAGCTAACAATGGTGTGGTGTCTCTGTCTGTGAGTGACTGAGCTAACAATGAGGTGGTGTCTCTGTCTGTGAGTGAGTGAGCTAACAATGGTGTGGTGTCTCTGTTTGTGAGTGAGTGAGCCAACAATGGTGTGGTGTCTCTGTCTGTGAGTGAGCCAACAATGGTGTGGTGTCTCTGTCTGTGAGTGAGTGAGCTAACAATGGTGTGGTGTCTCTGTCTGTGAGTGAGCTAACAATGGTGTCTGTCTGTGAGTGAGCTAACAATGGTTTGGTGTCTGTATGTGAGTGTGAGTGAGCTAACAATGGTGTGGTGTCTCTGTCTGTGAGTGAGGTAACAATGGTGTGGTGTCTCTGAGTGAGTGAGCTAACAATGGTGTGGTGTCTCTGTCTGTGAGTGAGTGAGCTAACAATGGTGTGGTGTCTCTGTCTGTGAGTGAGCTAACAATGGTGTGGTGTCTCTGTCTGTGAGTGAGTGAGCTAACAATGGTGTGGTGTCTGTCTGTGAGTGAGTGAGCCAACAATGGTGTGGTGTCTCTGTGAGTGAGTGAGCTAACAGTGGTATGGTGTCTCTGTCTGTGAGTGAGTTAGCTAACAATGGTGTGGTGTCTCTGTCTGTGAGTGACTGAGCTAACAATGGTGTGGTGTCTCTGTCTGTGAGTGAGTGAGCTAACAATGGTGTCTCTGTCTGTGAGTGACTGAGCTAACAATGATGTGGTGCCTCTGTTTGTGAGTGAGTGATTGAGCTAACAATGGTGTGGTGTCTGTCTGTGAGCGAGTGAGCTAACAATGGTCTGGTGTCTCTCTCTGTGAGTGAGTGAGCTAACAATGGGGTGGTGTCTCTGTCTATGAGTGAGTGAGCTAACAATAGTGTGGTGTCTCTGTCTGAGAGTGAGTGAGCTAACAATGGTGTGGTGTCTCTGTGAGGGACTGAGCTAACAATGGGGTGGTGTCTGTGAGTGAGTGAGCTAACAATGGTGTGGTGTCTGTCTCTGAGTGAGTGAGCTAACAATGGTGTGGTGTCTCTGTCTGTGAGTGAGCTAACAATGATGTGGTGTCTCTGTCTGTGAGTGAGTGAGCTAACAATGGTGTGGTGTCTCTGTATGTGAGTGAGTGAGTGAGTGAGCTAACAATGGTGTGGTGTCTCTGTCTGTGAGTGAGTAAGCGAACAATGATGTGGTGTCTGTGAGTGAGTGAGTGAGCTAACAATGGTGTGGTGTATCCGTCTGTGAGTGAGGGAGTGAGCTAACAATGGTGTGGTGTCTGTCTGTGAGTGAGTGAGCTAACAATGGTGTGGTGTATCTGTCTGTGAGTGAGTGAGTGAGTGAGCTAACAATGGTGTGGTGTCTCTGTCTGTGAGTGAGTGAGTGAGTGAGTGAGCTAATGGTGTGGTGTCTGCGACTACGTGCAGCATGCACCTCGAGGGCAAACCAACAAGGCATGGTAGAAATTGGCACTGCCAGTCCAGTGAACGAGCACGTGCGTGAGCTGCGTATGCTAGAAATACTAGAATAAAATAGTGAAATAGAATAAACCCTGTTGCATAGAGTAGGAAATAGTGGGAAATGCAGCTATACAGTATATAATGTTATATAATATAATATCAATAATATAATATCATAAAATGTTGAATATATAGCACACAACAAGTACAATAATATCACCATCATAATGACTGAATAATCTTGTCACCTGCAAACATGACATATGTTTTGGTCCTGCCCTCGTCTTCAAGACTACTGGACAGTTATTCTCAACCATTTTGCCAAGGCTTTAAACATAGTGTTAACCCCTTGTGCAGAAATAGACATTTTCGGCACACTACCAGGACCTCAAACAATTAGGAAAACATCATTGGATATCATTCCATTTGCTTTTCTAATAGCACGGAGAAGAATATTATTGGAGTGGAAATCAGCCTCCCCCTAATGCATCTCTGTGGCTAAAAGACCTGATGATGTTTCTTAACCTAGAGAAATGCCCCAATCTATATAGGACCAGGGGTGGGGAGGGAATGGGGTTAAGGGGGGAAAAAGAGAAAATCCTTGTAAATGTACTTATTGAACTCATTGAATGAATAAATACATATTGCAAAAAAAAAAAAAAAAAGACTGAATAATCTATTATTGTAAACAAACAGTGACACGAAAAACAGTGACATGTGACATGTAGATCAAGAAGGAGAATTTTAAAGAATCCTTAAAACTCTAAAGAGTACTGACCGATCCCGGCGTCTTGTCCGCGCGGCTCTGTGAGCTGCCGGCTACGCTCTTTAGCTTCTTCTTCTTCTTGAGCACATCCCGCTGCTCCTTCTGTCTGTTCTGCACGGTGATGAGCGCTGAGATGAAGCTGTTCCTCACCTCCTTCTCAAACTCCAGCTCATCCCTGAGAGCCAGCTGCTGGACCAGCTCCTCCGAGAACCTCAGGATCGCCGTCTCCGTCTCCTCCAGCCGCTCATTCAGCTCTGCCACAGTCATGGTCCTCACTCCTGGCACACGCATAATATTTAATACAATCTCTTTTATTGTATATATATATATATATATATATATATCCATAAATAAATAAATGCAGCATACTGCATATATAATATATATATATACCGGTATATATATATATATCTCCTCCATCTCCTCTGCCGATCTGGGGAGAGTTGTAGACTAGCACGTGCTCCCTCCGATACATGTGCAGTCGCCAGCCGCTTCTTTTCACCTGACAGCGACGAGGTTCCCCCGGCAGGACACAGCGTGTGGGAGGCTCACGCTATTCCCCCCACTTCCCCGGCGAACAGGCACCCCGACCGACCAGAAGAGGCACTAGTGCAACGTCTAGGACACGTACTGTAAGGGTTAATGCACGACGAGGTGTCCATTATCAGAAATTATTGGACGACGTGGAGGCGTGAACCATCCGAGGCGAAGCCGAGGTCCAATCGCGAGGTCCCTCCGCTAAGTCCAATAATTTCTGATAATGGACACCTCGAAGTACATTAACCCGCTTACATTATACCATGGTCACTTGCCAAAGAAACAAAACAAGACCATTCATTTATATTTTCATGCATTTTGCAATCAAAATCTAGTTTTCATAACCTTGGATATGAGTTGAGAACCGGCGAGACAAAATAGTCCCCTCGATTGCTCAAGATTATCATTGGAGAAAATGGCCGATTAGTGCCTACACCTGGCAGAATTTCTAGACCATAAACTAACTAATAATTTTGCCAATGTCTAAGAATGCAAAGCCATGTAACTGGCTGGTTAAACTCACATTCCAGGTAATTACGTTAACGTCTGCGGGTCTTATAAGACGTATGTGGCGCGTGCCGCACTCGAAGTAGAAAACCATCTGAAGCTTTCTATGTTGGAGTCCAGGTATGTTTTGTACAAGGACTTCTCTCAGTGTGTTGCTGTTAACACATTCACTGCCAGCCGTTTTTTTTTTACTGTAGGTAGCTTCTGCCAGAGGGTTTTTTTGAGGATTCTGGCTCATCTTTCAAGACCCGAGGATTCTTTTCTGCTAAGATTTTGTGAACACAAAATATCTCAAAAGAACTACCGTAAATTCCGGACTATAAGCCGCGGCTTTTTTCCCGTTTTTTGGCCCCTGCGGCTTATATAACGGTGCGGCTTATCTATGGATTTTTTCCCAAAAAAAAAAAAATCTCTCTTTTTTAGCACTCTTTCTAACTATAAATCCACTTGTTTTAATTTCCTCTCTTGCCCTCTTTTAACAACATAACATAACATAACATAACACAACACAGGTAAGCAGAAAGAAAAAGACGAAGCAATCACGCCATGAATGAGGAAATGACTCACCTGCTGGAGGCTGGAGATACACGGCTTGGGCTAAACTTTTACTCCGTGAAACACTATCGATTAAGTCCGACATCGCTCAGAGGTTTTGAGCAGCTTGAAAACAAGTTTGAAAACGTGCAGAAGTCCATCCACTCACTAAAGAAACTAAGGCAACCGTGAACAGAGTTTATAATGCGGAAAAGCGCATCGCGCACTGGAGGACAAAAACAACACAGTGAGTCCGAAAGTGGATAAAATGCAAAAACATCGAAACGCTGCACACGCAGGTTGATGACTTAATCAGCAGGAGTAAAAGAAATAACATTCGCCTGATCAATGTAAAAGAGGGAGCTGAGATTGGTGACATGGACGCTTTCGTGGCAAAATCCTGTGTTACATCCTGGACCTGAAGGAAGGCGAGAAACCACCAGAGGTGGACAGGGCACACCGGGCGCCTCGGCCACGTCCAGACCCCGGCCTGCCACCGAGGGCCATCTTCATCTGCCTGCTCCGCTGGCCCGACCGTCAACTCATCCTCCAGGCTGCGGGGAAGAAGCCCTTCACCTGGGAGGGTACGCGCTTTTTCGTCCGGCAGGACCTCTCCGCGTTGGTGCAACAGAAACGCGCAACATACAACAGCATCATCGAGTCAATGGATATCGCTTTGGCGTACTGTAATGGCAAATTATTGATCAAGTGTGTATTGATTGATTAATTATTAAGTATGACAATTCTATGATGTGTTTTGAGAAATGTGTTTTTCATCAATGCAAGAGGATTGCTGTTCTGTGAGAACATATGTCTTGTTTTGGGAAGTGTCTATGGGAATTGAGGTTCCTGTGGGAACCTGTGTCTTGTTGTGACTATAGACTGGATTTGTTATGGATTCTAGTGAACATCAGATTAGCTACATGGATGAATGGAGAAGTACTGAGTTGGAGGGAGGTTGAATGAACGGATCCAGAAGAGGGCGGGCGATAGTTTTCAGTATATGATGTGAAGTAAACAATAATGCGGGGCTCTTGCATTGACAACGTGGTCAGGAAGAGACCTCTCTGCAGAGATGTTATTGTGGAATAAAAACCTCCTAGAACACTTGAAACGGATATCTCATTATTGATGAATCAGCAGGGCATTGCATGTGGATTTTTCCTCTACAACTTGGGGGCTCGGTCCGGGATCTCACGACTGGGATGCGGACCTCTGGCATGTCGACTGGTGATAACCTCCTGTCAAAGTTGGACCTGAAAGCTCGATTAATGCTAAGAGAGCAGGAGTCGACATGCGGAGGAATGTAGCCCAGCGCTGTGATCTGCGGAACCTGGTGAGGCAAATACACACTGGATGCAATGTTGATTGATCGGTTTTATGTCAAATTGAGTAGCTGTGAAATTTAGAATAATGTTATACAATTGGTTCTAAAAATAGACAATTGTAACTACTGCTAAAAGCTACAGGTCTGGGGGATGTGTGTGCGTGTAAAACGGATGTAACCACTGCCTTAGTCAAAATAGGATTTGTCTAGAAGAGAGTGGTGCGGGGTCATGGTGATGCTCGCGTGAGATAATATTAGATAAAACTCACTATTGCCGTTATCGGATATACTCATCGCCTTGGATAACGGATCCAGAAGAGGGTGAGGCGTGCGTTAGTAGGAGGCGCACGCGTAAGGTAACTTACTAGAGCCGACTCATATTTGGGCAAGATTTAGAGAAGAATAAATCGGCCTGTTTGTCGACGGGCAAACAGTAAAGACGCAGACGCAGGTTGAAAGGTACACTTGGCGTCGACGTAAGTTGAAAGGTATACTTAGCGTCTAAAACTGCAGTATAAAGGGGTAAAGCAGCACATACCCAGACCTGAGCGTTGCGAAAGGAGGTATAAATTATATGTAAAAAAAGAAAAAAGAAAAGTTGTTTTCAAAAGGTCTTTTTCCTTTGAACAAAAAAGAAAGAAAAAAAAAAGAAAGGGGAGAGTGTGGGTGAAACTGAGCAGTGAGGCTCATTGAGGAAGAAAAAAAAATTAGAAAAATGAATGGGAAATGAATGGGAAATGACTGAGATATGAATGAGAAATTTCTGAATGAGAAAAATGAGAGGAAGAAAAATCACAAAGTTCACAAACTAAACTTTTTGTTTTGGGGCTAAATGTTCAAGTTAAACTTTTTGTTGTGGGGCTAAACGTTCAAATTAAACTTTTTGTTTTGGGATGCAAGCGTTAAACAGGGGCTAAATGTTCAAATTCAACTTTTTATTTTGGGGCTTAAACGTTCATATGTGTGTAGATAAGCCGGCCGGCAGGGGACAAACAGGGTTGTTTATTTTGTTATGTGGATCCACACTTATGTTTTATTTTAATCCATACCTGCCTACAAAAGAGGGATTGGTTGTTATTTTGTTTTTATTGGTAATATCATAAGGTATTGGTTTTGATTTCGCACACACAAACAAAACCACAGTTGTTTAGAGAAAGCTCACGAGGAGCTATGGGTTTGTATAAATATGGGTTTGTGTAAATACTAAATACACACCAGGGAAAGCACATTTGTCTCAAGCAGACCTACACGCCACATTTAGAGGGAAATATAGACTGTATAAAAGTTATGGCCTAGGTGGTTTTGAAAAACCACAGAAAACAAGAGCAACACATTTTCTATAAAGGGGAAAAGAAAGTATGTCTGCCAGAAGCAATGCATACATACCATACATACATACACTTTCAATTATCATGTGAGGAGTTTAATCTTTCGCTAGTGTCTCTTAATGTGTCTTAAAAGGTCTCAACCTGGAAATTGACCCGTGCCTCACCACCACCATGCAGCAGACTGAGAGTCAGCGCCAGGCTCAATTACACTGAAGACCGCCAGCGGTCCAGGCTCCAGTGGAGACCATCAGCACTCCGAGCAGGCTTCAGCCAGGGAACCGGCAGCAGCATCCGTACCAGCAGCCACTACAGCCCTGAACACCGCAGCTAGCGGCCAGCAATGGGAGAGAGTAAAATCTCTCCCTCCCGTGTAAGTGTTTCACCACACCGGTGTAAACGGGCTACAGAAATGCAATATGAGTGGTTTGCTTGCTGTAAAAGAATATATGACTGCCGTGGAGTTTTCGATTCATAGGCTTGGCCCGGAGGTTGACGCCACCTGGACAGTAACAGCAGAGAGGACTCAAGCGAGGCGAAGCAAGACGGAGCGGAGAGGGTGTGAGGCGCTGGTCAATCACAGGCGAGAGACTGACACGGCCGGAGACGCAAGCCAGTTGAGGGTGGAGGAGTTCACAGCAGAATTTTCTCCAAAGACACCAATTATGAGCAGATAAGTAATGACACACATGAACATTTGCATGTTACAGTTGTTTGACAAACCATTGTTTTAGTAAGAGAATCACACACTGTATACATTATGTACATGCAATGCACACAGAGCAAAAGTACTTTTTTGCAGTATTACAATACTGTTGGATAGAAGTTATGTTTTTTTTTTAGGAAAAGGGATTATTTAGCCTGGGAAAAAAAAAACTCTTATTGCCAAGCGAAAAGGTAAATGTTTGTGAACACACTGAGATTTCTCTTCCCCCCCGCTTCTCAGCCTGAAGCCTTGAAACCTGCAGCACCCTCCAGATAACCACAGTGCATAGCGCACACACATTTTCCCAAGAGGACTGAGAGAGGCAGAGACAAGTTAAAGGGTGTCTCTCTCTAAAAAATAAGTATATAGAAAAACTGCTAAATTAATTGACACATGCGTTATATAACGCATCTGTCAAAGGGGGTAAGCAGCTTTTGTTTTTGTGTCTGTTTTTTGTTTTGTTTTTAAGTTTTTGTTGTTGTGGTGTATGTGTTTTGTGTGCCTGTGTGACTGAGACAATCAGATGGACAAGCAGACTGAGACAATCAGATTGGACAATCACCATGGGACGATCTCCAATGCCAGATGCTGAGATCCAGCCCCCCCCATATCCTTCACCAGTGCAATTAGCTTAGGCTTTGCACACACACACACACATGCGTGAGCTGGACCACAGACGGTTTCCCCATGGCGAGTGGGATGCTGAGAGTCGTACTTGGTGTGGTTTGTGTAAAAACTGTGATCATGTGTATTAAAAAAAGCGTTTTGGAGTCATAGGAGACAGGGGAGTGTGAACACAGTGTGAATGAGTGATGTTTGACGGTGAAAGGTGTGTGATTGTTGAAGGCAATGTTATTGTACACCAGTTAGACAGGAGAAAGGGGACTCCAGTGTGACTGGAGAGCGGAGAGGAGGACAAAGACTTGAGACATGACTTGGACTTGTAAAATAGACTAGATTGACCATTTGCATCAAAATTGGGTCGTGGGTTCAATTTCCCAGCCTCTGAGTGGGCTGCATGCCAAAGTGCACTTGGTGTGTAGCCTATGTCTGCCAGAGGTTTGGAAATCGTCAACAATTGTAGTAAGAAACCCGAAAAAAGAAGAAAAAAACATTTGTAGCCTGTGAGAATGTTTTTGTATGAAATGTGAATAGCGGCTTGCTGATATGAGTGGATAGTGGAGGACGAAGTGGGAGGCGGGCCAAAACGATTTAGTGACTTCGACTACCAGGATCCAACACCAGTGAACAGGAGCCAATTACCAGAAATGTGTAAACTGTGTTTTTAAGAAGAAAAAATATGCCAAAAAGTGTGGAACAATAAAAAAGGCCATTGACCTCTGACACACTTCGTTTATGCTATGAAATCTTGGGTAAATAATCATGCTTGATTTGATATTAGCATAACTAAGAGTTTGATTTGAGCAAATGATACATTGTAACATAAGTATGTATTAAGTATTAAGTAAGTAACCGAAATGAAGGACTTATTAATTGTGATTGTGAACACATAGGGAAATTTTAATCTATATAGATGTGTGAGATGATACATTTTTTTCTAACAAGTTAAGGATAATAGTTATGTTAGTTTTCTTTGACTGTGTTTTAACTTATAGTTTCTTATCAATAATTTATTTTTAATATTGATAAGAATGATTTATTCTTATCAAAAGTGTGGAATTGTAATGGCAAATTATTGATCAAGTGTGTATTGATTGATTAATTATTAAGTATGACAATTCTATGATGTGTTTTGTGAAATGTGTTTTTCATCAATGCAAGAGGATTGCTGTTCTGTGAGAACATATGTCTTGTTTTGGGAAGTGTCTATGGGAATTGAGGTTCCTGTGGGAACCTGTGTCTTGTTGTGACTATAGACTGGATTTGTTATGGATTCTAGTGAACATCAGATTAGCTACATGGATGAATGGAGAAGTACTGAGTTGGAGGGAGGTTGAATGAACGGATCCAGAAGAGGGCGGGCGATAGTTTTCAGTATATGATGTGAAGTAAACAATAATGCGGGGCTCTTGCATTGACAACGTGGTCAGGAAGAGACCTCTCTGCAGAGATGTTATTGTGGAATAAAAACCTCCTAGAACACTTGAAATGGATATCTCATTATTGATGAATCAGCAGGGCATTGCATGTGGATTTTTCCTCTACAGTACTGTACCCAGCGAGACTCGTCATAACCATTGATGGACAGCGGCGGAACAAGAGCTCAAAGTGAAACTGCCGAATATCTTTTGAGTTGGACTGGTCAATAGTACTGTGAGTAACTAAAATAAAAAAATAAAAAACGGAATTCTCTCTTCTTTAGCACTCTTTCTAACTATAAATCCACTTCTGTTTTAATTTCCTCTCTTGCCCTCTTTTCACCACACCGCGGACACTGTGTGCACTGTAAAAATAAACAACGGTGGTGTTGTGTTATGTTGTTTTGTTGAAATGTTACGGTAATACGGTAAATGGGAGCTTCCTCAAACAGCCATCTCTTTCCCGACAATCCCCTCTGTGCGTGACCACTTACATATGGTAATTACGGTAAGCAAACGGCCACTCGGACAAAAACTCCCTCCCCCGACTACCAGGAGAAAATCACAAACTTCGGCGAATTCACACAAAGGAAGATCACGGAATATTATAGGAGTGTGAAAACATCCACAATCACCAACGGGTTCCAAAACGCTGGACTGCTGCGGGATGAAGAGGATGACGCCGCCACAGCTGGCGCTGAGGGCCGTCAGAGGCTTCAGAGGCTGTTCGATGCCGACAGTGACGAAGAGGAGTTCGTTGGTTTTGAGTGACAATGAAGGAGAGAGGAGAGTGGTTGACGAAGCCACCCTGAACCTGTTCGTTTCCGACACTGAAGATGAGGACTTTGGTGGTTTCAGTACGCAGGAAGAAGAGGAAGACGAGGGTTAGTGACTTGACTTCTCTGGTTACAGCCGTTTGCTGCACATATAGCCTATTGTTGTGTGATTTTGTCTGGGGATTAGTGACCTGACTTTTGTTTTGTTTTGTTGAAATGTTAATAAATGGGAGCTTCCCCAAACAGCCATCTCTTTCCCGACATTCCTCTCTGTGCACGAACCCTTTCATATGGTAATTAAACATCAAAACACCCGCGGCTTATAGACCGGTGCGGCTTATATAAGAAAAAAATAGTCAACTTTGAAGGTGCGGCCTATAGACCGGTGCGCCTTATAGTCCGGAATTTACGGTAATAGAATGTGTGCTTTCTCTGTCTAAAAGAGTTAGTTTGTAGAGTTAGTACCGTAAATTCCGGACTATAAGCCGCGGCTTTTTTCCCGTTTTTTGGCCTTTTTTGGCCCCTGCGGCTTATATAACGGTGCGTCTTATCTATGGATTTTTTCCCAAAAAAAAAAAAAATCTCTCTTTTTTAGCACTCTTTCTAACTATAAATCCACTTCTGTTTTAATTTCCTCTCTTGCCCTCTTTTAACAACATAACATAACATAACATAACATAACACAACACAGGTAAGCAGAAAGAAAAAGACGAAAGAAAGAAAGAAGCAATCACCGCCATGAATGAGGAAATGACTCACCTGCTGGAGGCTGGAGATACACGGCTTGGGCTAAACTTTTACTCCGTGAAACACTATCGATTAAGTCCGACATCGCTCAGAGGTTTGAGCAGCTTGAAAACAAGTTTGAAAACGTGCAGAAGTCCATCCACTCACTCACTAAAGAAAATAATGCAACCGTGAACAGAGTTGCTAAAAAAAGCGCATCAGCGCACTGGAGGACAAAAACAACACAGTGAGTCCGAAAGTGGATAAAATGCAAAAACATCTAAACGCTGCACACGCAGGTTGATGACTTAATCAGCAGGAGTAAAAGAAATAACATTCGCCTGATCAATGTAAAAGAGGGAGCTGAGATTGGTGACATGGACGCTTTCGTGGCAAAATCCTGTGTTACATCCTGGACCTGAAGGAAGGCGAGAAACCACCAGAGGTGGACAGGGCACACCGGGCGCCTCGGCCACGTCCAGACCCCGGCCTGCCACCGAGGGCCATCTTCATCTGCCTACTCCGCTGGCCCGACCGTCAACTCATCCTCCAGGCTGCGGGGAAGAAGCCCCTCACCTGGGAGGGTACGCGCTTTTTCGTCCGGCAGGACCTCTCCGCGTTGGTGCAACAGAAACGCGTAACATACAACAGCATCATCGAAAAGGTTAAAGTCAATGGATATCGCTTTGGCGTACTGTACCCAGCGAGACTCGTCATAACCATTGATGGACAGCGGCGGAACAAGAGCTCAAAGTGAAACTGCCGAATATCTTTTGAGTTGGACTGGTCAATAGTACTGTGAGTAACTAAAATAAAAAAATAAAAAACGGAATTCTCTCTTCTTTAGCACTCTTTCTAACTATAAATCCACTTCTGTTTTAATTTCCTCTCTTGCCCTCTTTTCACCACACCGCGGACACTGTGTGCACTGTAAAAAAAACAAAGAATACCATTAAAACACCCGCGGTCTGGGGATTAGTGACCTGACTTTTGTTTTGTTGAAATGTTAATAAATGGGAGCTTCCCCAAACAGCCATCTCTTTCCCGACAATCCCCTCTGTGCACGAAGCCTTACATATGGTAATTAAACATCAAAACACCCGCGGCTTATAGACCGGTGCGGCTTATATAAGAAAAAAATAGTCACCTTTGAAGGTGCGGCTTATAGACCGGTGCGCCTTATAGTCCGGAATTTACGGTAGTTATGTAGGCATTAGCACTTGAATACAGCATGGTTTCAGCGTCTGAAAATTTAAGCTGAGATAAATAGCTTTTTGTGAAATTCGATAGAACAGTCACTTTAACCATTCATTTTTGGCATCAGTAAGACGTCAGACATCTAAACAATAGTTTTGAACAGTAATTTCCTCCATAACAGCAGGAAACACCCCTCTCCTTCAAACTCCCCCCTCCGTGTGTGTTCTTCTTGGCTGCAGCGGGCGTGTCACAAGCTCGTTTCTGTTGCTGCTGTAACCTCGCGTCACCAGGCTCACTGCTTTGCTGCTGCTCCTGTCTGCTGGCGGCCGCTGGGCAAGTCTGGATGGGCTCGCTCGTTTCTTGGGGTTTGTGTTGAGAGCTTTGATGAAGCTTTTGCGATTCTGGTCTTATTTATGCTGCGTGTTTCAAAGTGTGTTCCACCCGTAATCTATTATGCAAATTTGCAAAACCCCACCGCCAGCTCCCAAGCGCGAAAGTGAAAGCGTTTTCGCCAATCCATTTTCATGAGAATGGCTTCCTCACACTGCTTTTTGCTTGCCTTCCTCTAGTCTGGAGAACACTGTCGCCACTTAGTGGGTCGGTGGAATGGGTTGTACACGTTCGGTGGCTCCAATATTTTTATAGGAGACGTGGGGGGCATTGATCCAGTCCCACCGTCAAATTTTTTTTTTTTTTTTTTTGACGACTCAACTCGTCATTGGCAGTCAACCGTTGGATTTTTTTTGACGACTCAACTCGCCATTGGCAGTGAACGTGTTAACTGCCCATTTCGTTGTTTTCTTTTTGTTGATCTCGTCTTTTTCCTCTTTGACTTGATTTGTATCAGTGATACAGCCAGCGCGCGCTCTTGCAAAGCGCCTGGCTGCTGCTTGCTGCAAGTTGTAAACAGAGCTGGTTTGACAGTTGGCAGCTGACAGCTTCTGTCAGCTGACATTACAATATCTCCGAAAACGACAGATTTCTAAATAGCCATTATTTTAATAAACTGAGCACACAAGCGTAATCTAAATAGTTACTTTGACCGACTTCTTAACTTATAAAAGTGCCATATTAACCCTTAACGGTGGTATAGAGCTCAAATGGCTCTGTCGAGACCATGGCGCATTGATATGAATGGTGAACAGACCATTTGCCTGGAACTACTTAGCTAGGTGTACATTATCACAAATTAATGGACACCCTGCAGCCAATCAGAATCGAGTATTCACCCAGACCATGGTATAAATACCCTTAATCCGGCTTCCCACTCGCAGACAAGGCCAATTGTGAATGTATGGATGCCCGACCAAGCCGGAGGCAACGCGGGGGCTCGAACCCGCGACCCTCGTGTTGGTAGGCAGGGAATGTACCGCTGCACTACCCAGACACCCAGATAATCGAATTGATTACACACAGACCATCGGCCCTGTTCATTGGACACTCACTGTCCTCGTAGCAGTTGCTGGTGCTGGAGTGCCGGATGTCCAGTGAGAGCATGGACAGGTCCGACCGAGACGGGTTCTGCTCCATGTAAGGAGAGTCCTGCATCATCTCCTCGATCTCCTCGATAACCTGCAGCAACACACAGTATAACATTGAGGGTCAATTCATGAGTTAACTCAGCAATTCCAATTTAACTGAGGAACTGGAATTGGAAAAAAATTACAGGAAACAGAATTGGAAATTAATTGGAATTTCAGTTTTTGTTCTCCATTCTGAGATTACACATAGTGTTATACTATATATTATCAATAGTGAATATCATAAAATGTTAAAGGTTCCTCTTAGGCGATACTTGATGCATGACACGTAACCGTAATACAGAAATTATGATTGAATGCATTTCTTTTGTTTAACTGTCTTTAATTTGAGTCATGATGTTGGATTTATAATGTTTAGCACAGTGGTTCTCAAACTTTTTCATGTCAACGACCCTCAAACTGACACAAATTAGACCACAGACCCCCATTTGATCATAATTGTCCCAGGGTCCCCCATTTTTGCTTTTAGATGTTTACTACTGAAAGTGTACCAGCCGCTCCCTACAACGCACTGAGCGTAGGGCACCAAGTGTCGCCCTAGGGCATCATCCAGAGCAGGAATACCACGGTCAAACAGACAGTGCGGTGGATGCCCAGCAGTTTGGTAATGCCCCTTCTAAAATGTACTCTCCACACGGCCAGTTTGGCATTCCCTGTTTTGAACTGGCCATGGTGCCCCCTTAAAAAAAAGTTGTGGGATCTCCTTGTTAACTACATGCGACGCAGTAAACAAACTCACGTTTACATCGGTCACATCTGTACAAGTGTGAGATTCCTCCCACTCCCGCAAATATGTAACGTAGCTTACGTAAATACAGTGTTGTGTAGCGGAAGCCATCATCTTGCTCTATAATGACCAGAACTTGTGTTGTTTCAAACTGAACATTTATTTCTTCAACATGCTGCAGCAGAAAGGGAGATAAACAGCGGACTTTTCAGTCCATCTTGCAACACACTATTTTTGTAGTTAAGCTACTTCTCTGCATAGGGGCGGGCGGATACAAAATAAAGCGCCTCTGCTTGTAACATGAAATAATTCAGGCATCTCAAGTAAAATATAACTAAATTGCTATTGGTCTCACTCTGTCCATCTCTTTTTACAGTATGGCACACACACACACACACACACACACATACACACACACACACACACACACACACACACACACACACAGGGGTGAAAGTGGTTTGAATTTCTTGCATTACATTACATTACATTACGTCATTTGGCAGACGCTTTTATCCAAAGCGACTTACAATAACACATTTTTGTCAGCAATAGAGCAATCAACTATGGAGTACAGTCTATGACAACTACAACTTCTGAAGGAACAGTGGTACAAGTTTAGGTTAGTGGTACAAGTTTAGGTTAGTATAATCTTTCTTTTTTTTTTTAAGAAAGAGAGAGAGAGAACGAAGTTAGATCAAGAAGGGCCCAGATGGAGCCTGAAAAGGTGAGTCTTTAGTCTTTTCCGAAAGATCGGCAGTGATTCAGCCGTCCTGACCGAAGGTGGAAGCTCGTTCCACCATTGAGGTGCCAGGGACGAGAAGAGTCTAGATCGGGATGAGCGACTTTTGAGCCCCCGTAGCGAAGGAGGGGCGAGGCGACCAGCACTGGTGGAGGAGCGAAGGGAGCGCTGAGAGGTTTGGAACCTGACCATAGATTGCAGGTACAGGGGAGCTGTTTGGTGTGCAGCCCTGTAGGCCAGTACCAGTGACTTGAATTTGATGCGGGCCGATATGGGAAGCCAGTGGAGCTCCTGGAAGAGGGGAGTGACGTTGGGAATTGACGTTGAGAATTTGGCTTGGTTGAAAACCAGACGGGCTGCAGCGTTCTGAATGAGCTGAAGCGGTCGGATGTTGGTGGCAGGTAGGCCGGCCAGGAGGACGTTGCAGTAGTCCAGGCGGGAGATGACAAGAGGCTGGACCAGGAGTTGAGTCGCTTCTCTTGTGAGAAAGGGACGGATTTTGCGGATGTTGTAGAGAGTGAACCTACAGGAGCGTGCTGTAGCAGCTATGTTGGCTGAGCAAGACAGCTGGTTGTCAAGGATCACCCCAAGGTTCTTAGCTGTTTGGGAGGGAAGTACAGTGGTGTTGTCAATGGAGATGGAGAGATCTGCGAGAGGGCAGTCTTTCCCTGGGAGGAAGAGTAGCTCTGTCTTACCAAGGTTGAGCTTGAGGTGGTGGGCAGACATCCAGTCGCCAATGTCTTTGAGGCATGCAGAGATGCGAGCCTCGATTTGAGTGTCGGAGGGGGGGATGGAAAGGAAAAGCTGGGTGTCATCAGCATAGCAGTGATAAGAAAAGCCATGAGAAGAGATCACATAGGCAAGAGATCTGATATAGAGAAGGAAAAGTAAGGGGCCCAGGACTGAGCCCTGGGGGACACCGGTGGTAAGAGGACAGGATCTGGAGAGGGACCCTCTCCATGAGACCTGGTATGAGCGGTTCGAGAGGTAGGAAGCAAACCAGGAGAGTGCAGAACCTGAAATGCCGTGGTCAGACAGAGTGGAAAGAAGGATTTGGTGGTTGACTGTATCGAAGGCAGCAGACAGGTCAAGGAGGACAAGAACAGAGGAGAGGGATGAGGCCTTAGCAGTGTGAAGGGCCTCTGTGACAGCAAGAAGAGCTGTCTCAGTGGAGTGAGAACCCTTGAAACCGGACTGCAGAGGGTCCAGGAGGTCATTTTGGGAGAGATAGAGAGAAAGTTGTTCGGACGCTGCTCGTTCGATGGTTTTGGAAAGGAATGAGAAAAGAGAGACAGGTCTGTAGTTCTGAATAGCAGTAGGGTCAAGGGAGGGTTTCTTAAGCAGAGGCTTGACTCTTGCAGTCTTTAGAGCAGGTGGAACAAGACCAGAGGACTTGCAGGAACTAGACTTGCAGGAACTATACTACCCCAACCTTCATCGTTTCATATTGTTCTCCTCCCGCCCCCAGCTTCATGCATCCCTGAACACACATATCAAATTTGTTAATGCCTGTATGGTGTAGAAATTAGAAACACTTGACAATATGTATAGTAAATTATTCATTTAAACATTACAACAACACTCTCCTATGTGGACTATCATGTGTGATTTCAACTCTCCTTTTTGACCAAAACATTTACCACACACTGAACAATTAAATTGTTTCTCTCCTGTGTGAAATATCATGTGTCTCTTCAAGTCTCCTTTATGGCAAAGCATTTACCACTCACTGAACAATTAAATTGTTTCTCTCCTGTGTGAACTATTGTGTCTCTTCAAGTCTCCTTTGCCAACCGCCATTAAACAACAGAAGAAGACATTTCACGATAACAGCACTGACACTTCACTCACTGTATTATCACTCCGCTTCACAGCTGCTCTATCATTGCCTATTACATCCAGCCTGTTAGCTGCTGATTTACTCCACAAAGTAAAACCGTTTTCAAAATATGCATTATTTTGATAAACAGACCTCACAACAAGGCTCTATAGAGTTACGTGTGCCTAGTACCATTATCGATCATAAAGATAACGCTGTTTCTGGTAGTTTGCTAGAATACTAGTGCTAATCTGTTAGCGAGCTATCGGGCAAGCTTCTTCTTCTTCTGCTGCTTCTAATAGCTCTGCAGCAGACTAGATGCCTTGAGGCACATCGCTGCCTCTCACTGGTTGGAAATATTACTGTTTCTGCTTGCTTGGGAACTAGTGCAATCCTGGGGGAACTGTTTTTGTTGGCGGAGGCAAGCGAGACTAGAATTGACAGACAGATAGCCGAGTTGCAGCAGCAGCAGCCGCATTCAGAAGCTGCGTGCTTACACAGCACGGATTAAAACCACAGGTCTAAAACACTGCATTTGAACAATTTAGAAGCAATTTATGAGAGAGACTACATGTTGTTTATGTTACCTTAATGACATAACGTCAGCCATGTGTTTCCTTGTTGGAAATTATGCGATCGTGATTGCTTCTGCACTCTGCAGAAATCGGATTTTGATTGACAGGCAGCTGCATGTCTTCCCCCAATGGCGTTCAGGCACGAAAAGTCTTACAGGAACTGCGCACCGGACGGTTCCGGCCCACTTTCACCAGTGCACACTAGGGGTGTCACGATACACTCAGTTCACGATACGATACGATACACGATATTGGGTTCACGATAAAGATACGATATTTTAACAATATTTTTTTGCGATCGATTTGTAAGTTGAGGGGGCATCCTCCACACTAATTTGAGTAATTTCACCATTTTCATCCTCCGTGTCTGTAACGTCCCTCATCTGTTCAAGCAAAGCAATGAAAAGTAGAGCGGGCATGCTCAGATGCAGGTCAGTGCCACTATGTTCAGCTTCTTTTTCTCGCGATATGAGATTTAATCTCAACGATACATATTGTCACGTTTTGATATATATATATATCATTTGTGAGTTTTTCTTGGGACGGGGTGGGGGCACAATGAAAACATTTACGCTTAGGGCACCCAAATGGCCAGCAGCGGCGCTGCCCATGACTAAAATAGTCATACATTGGGTTACTTATGGATGGAATTATAGTGAAAATAAATGATTCTCCTTTTTGCTGGGGAGCCCATGGAACCGGGAGCCCACTTTGAGAACCACTGGTAGCGAGTCGAGACAAACTCTCTCGAAGCGGAATTTCGTGGAATTGAAAGGAATTCAATTTTGTTACTCTTGTCATTCCAATTCAATTGTCAATTCTGTTTCCTTACAGCTGGGTGACATTTCAATTCCAAGATTTGAATTGGAATTCACCGCGCATTCTCAATTCAGTTCATGAACGGCCCTAAACCCTGATCAACCAAACCCAGTGAATGTCAGCCCAGTCGATAAATGTGTCTGAAACTTATCTGCTCTGCTGTGAAGAGTAGGGCTGGGTATTGGTTCAAATTTCAAGAATCGATTCGATTCCGATTCACAAGGTTGAAGGTTCTGAATCGATTAATCCCGATTCGATTCCGATTCGATTAATTTCAATATCGATTTGGTTAGTGATACTAAAACATGTTTTTGAGCTGTAACCTGAATTACATGACTGTCCAGTTATGTAACACAGGGGTTCCCAACCTTTTTTGCGCCAAGGACCGGTAGATATATGGGGAAAAAAAGTTGCGGACCGGTTATCAATTTGAATGGTTTTAGTTACACATATACCGTAAATTCCGGACTATAAGCCGCACCTTTTTTCCCGTTTTTTGGCCTTTTTTGGCCCCTGCGGCTTATATAACGGTGCGGCTTATCTATGGATTTAAAAAAAAAAAAAAAAAAAAAAATCTCTCTTTTTTAGCACTCTTTCTAACTATAAATCCACTTCTGTTTTAATTTCCTCTCTTGCCCTCTTTTCACCACACTGTATGACACTGTATGACACTGTGTGCACTGTAAATAACAACACAGGTGGTGTTGTGTTATGTTGTTTTGTTGAAATGTTAATAAATGGGAGCTTCCTCAAACAGCCATCTCTTTCCCGACAATCCCCTCTGTGCATGAACCCTTACATATGGTAATTAAACATTAAAACACAATAAAAAAAAAAAAAAAAAAAAATACCATTAACACCTTAAGTGCCATAGCCGAAATAATTCGTCTTACATAATCCAACGCTTAAGTGCCAGAGCCGAGTTTACTCGTCTTAGATAAACATTTTTTTTTTTTGACGGTGGTACATCAATCAACAACTTTTACATCTTCGAGATCACTATTGGAGCAAGATAATGTGTATAATCTATTTTACCGACCCACTAAGTGTTGACAGTGCTCCCCCAGACGACCGAAATCAAAGAAAAAACTGCCGCGGGACCAAGCCGTTCAAGGAAATGCCGTGGCGATTTTACAGTAAATCCATTCAAGACTTGTCTTGCCTGAGAGCGGCCGCGCACCGGCAGCAGCACACAGAGAGCGGAGAGCGATTTGCAAAATAGATCATAGGTGAAACACACTTTGAAACACCTCAGAAAGGCCAGAATCAACATCTGCCCATCGCCCACGCATTCCCCGGCCCATCTTGACTCGCACAAGGAGCGTACGCACGCAGGCAAGCAGGCAGGCAGGCACACAGGCAGGCAGCAGCAAAAGCGCTTCTGACACGCCCGCTGTACAGCCAGGAGGAAAAGACACACGGAGGGAGGAGTTTGAATGAGAGGGGTGTTTCCTGTTGTTATGGAGGAAATTACTGTTCAAAACTATTGTTTAGAATGTCTGACGGTCTTACTGATGCCAAAAATGAATGGTTAAAGTGACTGTTTCACAAAAAGCCATTTATCTCTGAATAAATTTCCAGACGCTGAAACCATGCTGTACTCAACGGCTAATATCTACATAACTACTAACTCTGCAAACTAACTCTTTTAGACAGAGAAAGCACACATTCTATTAGTTATTTTTAGATGATTGGTGATCATGAATTCTTAACAGAAAAGAATCCTCGGGCTGTTCTAAAATGAGCCAGAATCGTCAAAAACACCCCTGGCACAACTTACCTACAGGAATGAAAACATGGCTGGCATTCAATGTGTTAAAACACCCGCGGCTTATAGTCCGGTGCGGCTTATATAAGAAAAAAATAGTCAACTTTGCAGGTGCGGCTTATACACCGGTGCGGCTTATAGTCCGGAATTTACGGTATTTACTCACCAGGTGGTGACAAAGGGTAAAATAACAGCCTTTTCATCTGTCAATAAAGACACTTTCACAATTATGCACAGTGATTTGATTTCAGCCTATATAATTTCTAAAAGTAGATATTAATGATCAAACATTTCCATTTATGTAGCCTACAGTATTTATGTTTTTGTTTCAACTACAAACATAAATAAACGTCAACTTGAAACTATGTTTCAACTACCACACACAGCCTATAATATTATAGCCTATGTTTATAAAAAAAAAAAAAAAAAAAAAAAAAACGATCTCTGGACATATGAATCGATATCAAAGGATTAAAATAAAAATCGATTTAAAATCTGAGAATCGATTTTTTTTAACCCAGCCCTATTCCTGAAACACGTACCTGCTCTGCTGTGAAGAGTGGCTCCTCGCTGAGGCAGGAGACGATGATGGAGTGCATGTCCAGCTGCTCCCTCAGCCCCTCCTCGTCCGACAGCTCCGTGGCTCCATCACTCGCTCTCTGCCAAAGAGGATGGGGGGGATTTAATCAAAACCGTGAAGCTAGCACAATGAATATTTGAGATTTGTGGGATGAACTGAAAGGGCAGGAGAGGAGGGGTTGAGGGTAAATTAAAACATATTATATATGAGGCATGGAAGGGAGGGGTGTAGCCCTCCAACGCACCGGTTTCTCTTCCAGGTTGAACATGAGGATGTGGAGGGAGCGTGTTCGAGACTGTTTCCAGTCCACCGCCATCATCTTCCCATAGTTGTCCGTTAAGGCGTTCCAGATTCTGTGGGGGGAATGAAAGAACACAACTCGTGTCTTTTCAAACTTCTGATTGATACCTGAATCTGAATACATGAATGTCCTGCTTTTAATAACAACATTTCAGTCAAGGCATATCCACAGAAATGTCCCAATCAGATGAAGCCATTCTGATCAGTAGGTGAAAAGTATGACACACAAAAAGTCTGCTGCTCGGAGAAGCCCTTGTACTTGCGTTCGTCAGCTCCACTAGGCCGGAGGCGGGCGTTTAGTGAAGCCGCGGTCTTGCCTGGGGAGAGGCCGCCGGGTAGTGGCTCCCCTTCTCCCCATAGCGTAACTCCCGTGTGTAACCAGGTTAATGACCGCTAATATCAGCCAGCCACCGTTCACTAACGTTACACATCAAAGGGCATCAAAACAAGCCTGAAACTCCGACTTAACCATAGCTCAAAATAACATTAAAGGGTTTGTTATTTTGTTTATTTAATTTTATTTATTTATTTTAAAGGAGAATTGCACACTTTATTTTAACTCATTTTCTATGGTTTTGTATTATTTATTTCTGTGCATCAAACTTGTGGGAAAAAATAGAAAGTAACTGCTTTCAACTGCTACACTTGTTGCCCAGTCTGTTTATATAGTGTTGGGTTTATGTTTTGTTTTCATTTAATTTAATTTAGTTTAAAGTCGAGCTGAACCCAAAAATGACTTTTCTTTTCTTTTAGTTCAAATACCTAGGTATGCAGTGCACCTATTTAATAATGTATGCAAACAAAATCACAAACGTCTAATTTCTTTTGTTTTTCACACTTTTTCACATCAAAAGTTATTTTTTTCAAGATTTCATTGATAACAGTAATGTACAGTTTGCTGACGTCACCTAGTACTATCAAATTTCTACCCCATTTCAACCAATCATATCACGACAGGCAGCTGTCAATCAAATCTTCATTTCAGGATAATTTTCTCTTCCAAAAGAAAGAGAAAATGGCGCCTACTGCCTGTCATCTGGCAGAATTTCTATCCCATAAACTAACTACTAACTTGGCCAATTGTTAGAAACATGAACAAAAACAAAAACTATAATCTCTAAGAATGCAAAGAAATGTAACTGGCTCATTAAAACACGCATTCCAGCAATATTATTTACATTTATAACGATAATGGCGCGCGCCTCCAAGCCTGACAGCCTCCCTGGCTGTCAGGGGTCGTCTCTCAGAGATTCCAGGCGGGCGGGCAGCACCCATGCATCGGATTGTCCGCTCACTCCGCACAAAGCAGCCTGGCTGCCTGGTACTCCGCGGGTCCCACTCGCGTAGCACGACAACACGCTGAATCCCACCCGATTTGGGGGTGGAACATGCCAGGATTGGCCAATGCCAAAGCCAGTCCTCAGAATTGACAAATCAAATAATCGACACCGTATATGGTCCGCCTCTCAATTTGTTTTCAGTCAGAAACGGACTCAGATGCACGTGACGAACGGGTTCACCTTAGGGCTGGGCGATATATCGAATATACTCGATGTATCGCGGCTTGTGCCACGTGAGATGTAGAAATGACTATATCGCGAACATTCAAGTATAATTGTCATGCATTGTTTATAAAGTTAAGCCGCCGGCATGACTCGCTTCACGTTTCCTCTTGTCAGCTCTCCCTCTCAAGGGAGAGCTCTCTGTCACACTCAAAAGGGAGGGGGAATCACATGGATACGTCAAATGCGTCAAACCGCATCAGACACACCCGTCCTTAACCTATGTGCGATTTGAAATCACGCGTCCCCACCAACCCAAACAGGCGCAGCTAGCGAAACATGGCCGCCCCCAGTGTAGCTGTTGACAGTTTCAAATTATAACAAAACAACCACTATTGCGATTTGCAATACATGTCCCGCAAGGTTTCTGAGATTAGGGGAAAGTCTGAGCTGGCGTTACGCTAAACCAAACGTGGGGAGGAGCCAGCAGATTTGTTTGGTGTTAACGTTAGCTGTTGTGGTGGGGGCTAATGTTAGCTAGCTGGTTAGGCTACCTAATTGCAGGGCAGCGCTCCACAAGCTTGTTGTGACCAAAATCCCCGCATTTAAAGCACTTTATACTCCCAGAGCTGGCGTAAACCATAGAGAACCTCATGCATTACTCAAAATGAAACGTCCAGGGTTTGTGTCTCGTGTCTCCAAAAGCAACTAACGCTAACGTTACATGCAAGCTAACGTAGCTAGCTGCAGGGCAGTCATGATCTATAAGGAAAACGAATGCGCACATAATATGTTATGTTGCCGTCATGCCAATAAGAGTCTAAATGTAATTTTTTATGTTTTATCTGCAGACTAAGGAGCTAGGCTTTTGGTTCTATAAAAGCCATTATTTTTTGTATTGACTATTGAGTGATACACTTTACTAAAACAATCATATTATATCAGAAGTGTTGTTTGTGTTCACAATAGTGATGTCAGATTTGCTTAGGTCAGAGCTATGGAATATTAAATCATCCATCTTTGCTCACTACATCTGCCCTTTCTTCTTCTTTTTTACCCCAGGTGTGCATAAAATACAAGTTAAGAACTTATGGAAAAGTCATGGAAATCCATTGGTCAAAATGTGTATGAACCCTGAAGGGTTAAATTGAGCATTTATGAGAGATTTCAAAAATATCGAGATATATATCGTGTATCGCAATATAGCCGAAAAACATCGCGATATTCTTTAGAGGCCAAATCGCCCAGCCCTAGTTCACCTCGACTTTAAAGGAGAATTGCACACTTTCTTGTACCCCATTTTCTAAGGGTTTTATATTTATTTATTTATATTTATTTTAATGGAAAAAGTACATGATGGAATGTAAATATGTTGGAGTCATATACACAGTGTGAGTGCACTTACAAATCTTACTACACAGGCATAAAAACTTGTTTCTGCAGCTGACTAAAAGAGCCTGGAGCAGTGAGTTACTACTTCTTTAATTCAATGTTGATGAGCATCAAAGAAAATGGTTCATGTTCAGCTTGTGTTCATTTCAGGTCATTGAGACCTATTGAAAGGTTGTTCCTGTAGTGACGTACAGTACTAGTGAACACAGGTTTGGGCTGACTGAGCCACAAGCTCATGGATACTTAGGGTATCAGGGGGACACAGAGGTCATGTTCCGGCCTAGTTTTCGGTCTTGTGATTTGAGAGATCTGATGTCTTACTTTGTGCTAATAAATGACACACACGATGTGTAGTCAAAGAGAGAAGTTATTCATCTAATCATTCCTGCTTCATCAAAATTCAATTTCTGATCAATTCCAGGATTTAGATGGTTTAGTGATGATAACAGAAGAATGTACCTGTAGGAGAACCAAACAAGTTCTGTTTATGCCTACAAAATGTTACGTTGTATTTTGAGTTCTCCCCTGGCAGTGATTTTGGTATAGATGGGCCATTGTATTTAAACAAGCAGTATTCTACTGAGTGACATGACCTGTATTCAGAATATCCCCTTTAGGGAGAAATTTAGTTTGCCATTGTAAACCCACAGCACAGTAAGGATGACATGTTCTTCATAGATCTAGCCTTTTAATGTTGCTCTTAAGTGCTTTCTCAAAGTACACCAAATTCATGCATTTTACTTTAAAATGTAAAAAACATTTTTTTTTAATAATTGCAGGATAGCGCCTCCTGTGGAGACACTGCCACACAACTCATGGCTTTGTTTACATGGGGATTTATGGCAGAGTTATAAGCTATTGATGAAATGCTGTTCATGCCTTTTGAAACTTTGACATGACAAGAGATGGCTCAATCATACCCTGTGTGTGTGTGTGTGTGTGTGTGTGTGTGTGTGTGTGTGTGTGTGTGTGTGTGTGTGTGTGTGTGTGTGTGTGTGTGTGTGTGTGTGTGTGCGTGTGCGTGTGTGTGTGGGCAGTTACATTTTGTAATTTAGCAGTCAGGCTCTTTGGTGCTGATGATAGTTAGGGAGCCTCATCTTAAATAATCATCCAGCAGCAGCCTGCCCTGAACCTTTATAGCCACAAAGCCTCTTCCTGGGCATAATCCAGATCTACTGGGAAGATTAGCAGCACTCCATACAGCCATGTAACTGTATTAAGCTGCTTTAGAGATATATTAAAGCGGGCAATGTCATGATAAATGCCACACAGAGAGGCCTAGTCTCTATGTATGTTGCCGCTGACGCTGCTATCTGATACATGATCACAATTGTGACAAATGCCGCCCGCTCCCGGACCCGTCACGGTCTACCGAGCAGGCAGGCTAATAATAATAATACACTGTACACTCACTCGTCCTCCTCCAGCAGCGAGTCCTCGGTGATCAGACCCAGGGGAGCGGTGCTGTCCGTGTCGCCGGTGATCAGATCCACGGGAGCGGTGCTGCTGTCCGTGTCGCCGCCGGTGTCATTTGGGAAGCAGGCGGACAGCTTCTCGTCGAAATCCTTCAGCATGTCGTCCATTGACCTGAAGCCGTCCGCCGCCGGTACCGGTTCCCCGCTGCCGAACAACAGCTCGGGCAGATCCTCCTCCAGCAGCACCCGCGCTGCTACCCGCTCGGCGGGGCCTGCTTTCTGGGGGACCCCCCGGTCTGACACCACCATGGTCAGGTCACAGCTCACACCCGCCCACTGCTCGTCCAAATGTGCGAGCGACGCCGCCATCATGTCCCGGAACGGAGCGGCCTGCTATCGCGTCCTGTCCCCGATAAATGATGCATGGCAGGCCGCAACATCCTCCTCTCTCTGACACGGTCACTTCCCACTCAGCTCTGACCCGCTGCTGGCCCCATGTTGTCGGATCTCGCGAGAGACACAACGTTTTTTCTTTCTTTACAGTGCTGGTTGTTTCTCTCGTGAGATCTGGCAACAGTAACCAGTTTACATTTCTGTCTAACTTTCATGACTACTACAAGAATAGGGTGGTGGTTAGATATTATGTAACGCTGGGATGTGGAATTGCGGAGGGTTGTGGGTGACGTTTGTGTTCGGGGGAATTGGAGGGAGGCAGGGCCGTAACCAGGGTTCCGAAATAGGGGAGGTCCAGCAAGGGGAGGCGGATTCGGCGGCGGGTGAGGGTTTTTTTCCCCCTTTTTTAGCCATATTTAGAGTAATATATCATTTTAAATCAACATTAGGATTATACTGTTGCATACATAGCTAGTTATGGCCATGGAGGGAGGTGTGTCCATACGGGTATTTGGCCAGCTAGAAACGGGGAAGAGTTAGAGCAGGCCTATTCAACTGGCGGGCCAGATCAAAATTCAAACGGGCTTTGATATAAATAAATAATAAATAAGAGTTTGATATTAATTTTTTTTTTTTTTTTTTTTTTTTTTTTGGTGGGGGACAAAGATCTATGACTGGCCCGGGAGAAGCTTTTTTATTTCATTTTTCCTTGTTTGTTACATTACAGTGTTTGATTTTCATCATAATCTGGTTTTCCATAATAATAATACTAAGTTCAGTGTTTATGCCTGTGTTGCTGTCTGTTGTAGTGTAAAACGACTAAAGGGAGAGCAGGCGGTTACATGAAAGTGAGTGAGAAAAGGAGAAGATACTGAATAATGACATCACAACAGTATAATCCTAATGTTAATTTAAAATGAAATATTCTTCTAAATATGGATAAAAGTCCAAAAAACATCAAATTTTGAGATTCCATTCCTTACAGCACCCCCTATATAATAATAGTTCCAGCACGGCTGCGAAAATGTGGTGGCGGGTTGTGTCAAGTGTACATATAATGGCTCGGGATCCGGCCCCCGGCCCCTTAGGTTTCTGACAATGTGGCCCCCTGAACAATTTAGTTGAATAGCCCTGTAGAGTCTCAGGGATGGTGGCATTGGATTCGGGATGAAAGAATACATATAGTCTATTATAGGCATCATGATCTGACCTTCTGTTTCCCAGAAAATGTAAACTTTTCTCTGATTGGATAGTTTGAGGTCGGCGCCAATTTTTATCCAATCAGACGAAAGTTGACATTTTCTGGGAAATGGAAGGTTGGATCGAGATGCCTATTCACCTTATTCACCACGCCCACTTTTTCTCTCTTCCGCATCGACACAATTGTATTTGTTCTTCCGGTTCAGCGCTAGTTGGCGGCCAATTTTAAAACAAAACGTCACTATGAATGAACTTTGGCAACATTCAGAAGCTACACTGCGGCCAACTTCAGTTACATGTTCATAGCGTTACTGCTGCGAGGAGCCGATGGCTGTACCCAGTCGGCATTTAACGTTAGTTACAAAAGTACGTCGACAGTGTTTTCTCACTGCCAGGCAGCAGCCTACGGTAGGGGTTGACAGCCGGTCACACAGCCAGCTCTTCGCTGCTCGTTAAAAATGTCCAAATAGGCATTATTGTGATAGACTCGTCACATGTATGTTACTTTATCATCCGACAAAATATTAAAACTTTATAACAGTTTTTCTTTTTTTGCTTGAAAACAGCTTTTTGGCAAGTCTAAAAATGGTAAAGGTAGGCAAAATCTACTTCCGTGTCTAAAACGGAAAGGCGATTACAAAATGACATCATGCAGAAGCGTCCTTATTTGTGCAAAGAATAAGGTGAATAAATGACTATATGTATTTTACGGTTGCGAAGATACGTCCGCCCTGCCTGCAGGACTACAGGAGAGAGATAGAAGACAGCGGGGGGCTGGGGGTTTCAGGTCACTGACTAAATGCACCTTTAACATAATGCTTCCCAGTCGCTTGTTGTCACTTACTTTAGACTAGAGTGGCTGTTCTGAGCTTTCTCTTCAAGGCTGAGAGTGTGAGCTGGAGGCATGACCCAGCACTCTCGGTTAAGCTGTAACAATAGCGGACAGTCTTTGCCTCTGGCCTCCCACACGGCTCGACACTCAGGTACACATACACCTACTGCCTGCGAGGAGCTCTGAATGAAGGCACTCCAGCCTTAAAACACCAGGCTATGGTTCCACTGCCTGTGAAGACAAAGAGACAGAAGAGAAATTAAGGATAATCCATCCCATTATCTTTGAACAGCAATCTTATCTTGATGTCCTGCTGTAACGTCTCCCCGGCCTCCACAGAGGACAGGAAGAGGCTGTCTGTGTTGTGCGTGCGTTCTGCCTGCTTGGTAAAGCCATGGACAGGATGAGAGGGTTTACAAACGAGTGATGCTGCAAATGTATTGAAAAGCATATTGATATTTTGGCTGTTATTACAGAGTGCTTTATCAACACACCATTTTTATGCCTCCGCCGGCGATAGCCGAGCCGGAGGCATTATGGTTTCGGGCTGTCCCTACGTCTGTAAGTACATCCGTCTGATGATCGTTAACGCGATAATCTCAGTAACGCCTTTACTGAATTTCGTCACATTTGGCTCAAACGTCCACTTGGACTCAAGGATGAACTGATTAGATTTTGGTAGTCAGAGGTCAAAGATCAAGGTCACTGTGACCTCAAGAACACCATTTTCAAGCTTGTTAAAGCAATATCTAACACCTTTGTCCCACCAAGTCTGTCTGCGCAGCGTTCTGGCTGCGCTGCAGCTCTGCTCCGTCCTCCGCACGGCGGCATGTCCCACCGCACACGTTTCAGAAGCGGAGCGCTTCCGAGCGCTGCCTGGCAGCTGGATGCAAGATCACGCGGGATTTTATAATATTCCATGTTTTACAGTTGATTCCATTTTATTACCAAATTCCATGATTTGCCAGTTTTTTCTGTTTTGCGGAAATCATATGGCTATGTAGTCTTGGACAGGCTAGAGACTTACACTTGCATCCATAACCATAAGTGCATAAAAATATGTATAATGCAGCTGTGTGTATGTTTTTTTACCAATGTCCAATGCAATGTCCTGGAGGTGGGGGAACTAAATTTAGACCAGAACCTCAGAGGGAACAACGTGAGTCGTTGAATGCCTCCTAGCCAATCCATCTGACAGGCATTAGAGGGTGAGACAGGATGTTGTGGTTGGTCTGCCTGACTAACCTCGCGTCACCAGGCTCTCTCTCTCTCTCTCTCTCAGGACTCGGGAGAGAGCCTGATTGAGGTTTTTGATCTCCGGTCTAAGACCTGCCCCATCTTCCGGTGGTTGTTCCACTTCGTGTGCCGCGATGTTTTCGTTCCGCTATAGAAAATGCAGTAATTAACGGAACTCTGCTCATCATGAACAGGAATGGAGCGGAATTGGAGCAGAGCTGCACGTTGATTAGTTTGTTCCTTTTGTTCCGCCGGGGGACGAGCCGGAGATCAATTAACTAGACTTTTCAGCCCAGACTACTGCCTGACAGCATAGCTCGTTTGAGTTGACTGCCGCCTCGCTCAGCTTGATGCGTTTCTCGTCATCCTCTGTCATCCGCAGTCGGGCGCAGTTGGTGGGGAGCAACTGCGGCGCCTCGCTCCAAATCTGCGCCCGCCTCGCTCTCATGAGAGTCCCGTGGCTCACGCAATTGGGCAGGCGGAGCAAGTCGGACAACTTTTCTAACCATCATGCAACGGGCCAAGCAAGGCACTGGTCGAATCTGCGCAGAATTTGCTCATCCCAAACGAGCCGGCCAGTAGTCTCCCAAGCCCCCAGGAATAGCGCTGGGCTGTGAAGCCATTTGAACATGGTGGCGAAGCTCTGTATTGCAAGTCATGTGACGCCATGCAGCCCAGAAAGGAACATTCTCATCCACTTGCATGGGGACCCCGGCAGCTGTTAAACCCAGGGGAATTTTTTCCGGGTATCAACTATTTTTTTATGGGGCATTTTTTCTTCAGAAGCCACTAAGAGCCGTATACGGGGGTATTTTCTTCTTGTTATACAATCCATGGGTGGAAGGGTGGGAGACGTCATGGAACACGTCATGGCACACATGCGCACTTCGCCTTGGTCACAAATGTCACAAATGCCTCATTGTGTGTGACATCACTGATCAGTCTTGTCATAATACCTCCTTGTGTGTGTGTGTGTGTGTGTGTGTGTGTGTGTGAGTGTGTGTGTGTGTGTGTGTGTGTGTGTGTGAGAGAGAGAGAGAGAGAGAGTGAGTGAGTGAGTGAGTGAGTGTGTGTGTGTGTGTGTGTGTGTGTGTGTGTGTGTGTGTGTGAGAGAGAGAGAGAGTGAGTGAGCGAGTGAGTGACCAAATCATGTGCTGTGCGACCAACTGAAAAAGTTGTTTTTCTTTTATTGAAGAAAGACTGTAAAAATACATTACAACCTATTTGTGAGGCATATTGTCACAAATCACTTTGCAGAAATGATTGTATAATAAGAATTGAGTTTTCACAAATGACTGTGATGATGCCAAAAGAAAATAATCAGCTGTTAACTGTTTACTTATTGATGCATATTTAAACAGGGCCTCCCCTGAAAAGGATAGGGGGGGGGTCAAATGCTCCACAAGAAGTCTGTAGGCCTTTGTTCAATGATACTGGTTTTCACATTTGTTGATGATAATTATGGTATTTATTTAAATTATTATCTGTATGAGAATCAAAGCTTATTTTACCATTTTAATGTGTTGAATCAAGGTTGCAAGAGATGTGAGCCAATAAAGCATGAATACAATGAAATAGTTTGGTGTTGGTTGCTCTTGGTGGTTTTGGTTAGGCTATGTTACTGTGGTAGACTCTGCTGTAACAAAGGAGGAGGTGGTAGGGAAAAAAGTAGATTTAATTTATTTTGTCCAAAAATCAGCCTCCTCAGTGCTCCTGAACCCGACTACAGGCTGTATGACGCAAGTACAACACATCCAGGATGGTAGTAACTCTTTTTTGGCATGTTGATAGTGTCTGACAGACACTATCCTTTAGTTAGGACCTAAAGGATCCACCCCCCCATTCCTCTGCTCCACCTGTCTGCATTAGTGCACTCCCCAGCAGAGCCTGTATCAGGCTAGATGAGATTCTGGAGCGTGGGATGTAGGGCTGTCAAAATAGCCCCAAAATCATATTCGAATATTCCCTCTAAACAAAACATATTCATTTGAATATATTAAAATACTAAAATAAATAAAAATTGCGTGCGTGGCAAAGCAATACAACCAGAGAGCTTGTTATATTTATTTGAACATAAACCTTTTTTTTATTTCAACATAAACAGTTTCTCCCCCATATTTATTGAGTCAATAATACAGTAGTAGCCTACACTTTTGTACTGTTTTTAAATACCAGAAATGATTATTATAGACAAATAGACACAGCTTCTCCTTATATTGGTTTTTAGTGTGTTTACTGCATCATGGAAGCTATTGAACTAAAACAGGAATTTTCCACAAAAATATTAATATAAAATACAAGAAGCACTAAAATTGACAAACAAGTTAGAGCTACGTTACGTCAATAGCTACAGAGAATACATTTGCCGTTACGTTATGTTACATTACATGGAAGGTTATACACGGGAAGATTACTGGAACAATTTAATTACACACAACAAAATGTCACAACTTTTCATAAACTTTCAAGGATTTAAAACGATTTCAGACGGACAAGCCCGTCTTTTATTGTCACACGATCACACATCAACACATGCATGGCCACAAACACACTCATGCTGACGGTGGCCGGTGAAATTTGTCCTCTGCATTTGACCCATCCTGGCTTGTCCTTTCCTCTGGGGGGCAGGCCAGGAGCAGTGGTCGCTTTCTCGTACAGCGCCCGGGGACCAACTTCGGATGTTGTCGTCACTGGTCGGATGACGATGGCGATCTGATCTTCTGCATGTTTTTAATGGGGGGGATATGTACGGAGGAACCCCCTGGATTTGAACAATTCCATGAGTTTTACAGACCTGGAAAACAAGATTTTGAAATCCCATGACTTTTCCAGGTTTTCCATGGCCGTGATGAGTTAAATGTTTCTCTCTTCAAGTCTCCTTTACAGCCAAAACCTTTACCACAGACTGAGCAATTAAATTGTTTACTCTCTTGTGTGGACTATCATGTGTCTCTTCAAGGATCCTTTATGACCAAAACCTTTACCACAGACTGAGCAATTATATTGTGTATCTCCTGTGTGGACTACCATGTGTGTCTTCAAGTATCCATTCCTTTCTGACCAAAACTTTTACCCATGAGAGCAATTAAATTGTTTATCTCCTGTGTGGATTATCATGTGTGTCTTCAAGTTTACTTTTCGACCAAAACCGTTACCACAGACTGAGCAATTAAATTGTTTATCTCCTGTGTGGACTACCATGTGTGTCTTCAAGTATCCTTTCTGACCAAAACTTTTACCACAGACTGAGCAATTCAATTGTTTATCTCCTGTGTGGACAACCATGTGTGTATTCAAGTATCCTTTATGACTAAAACCTTTACCACAGACTGAGCAATTAAATTGTTTATCGCCTGTGTGGATTATCATGTGTTTCTTCAAGTCTCCTTTCTGACCAAAACTTTTACCACAGAGTGAGCAATTAAATTGTTTATCTCCTGTGTGGATTATCATGTGTTTCTTCAAGTCTGTGTTACGACCAAAACTTTTACCACAGAGTGAGCAATTCAATTGTTTATCTCCTGTGTGGACTACCATGTGTGTCTTCAAGTGTCCTTTCTGACCAAAACTTTTACCACAGAGTGAGCAATTAAATTGTTTATCTCCTGTGTGGACTATCATGTGTCTCTTCAAGTGTGCTTCATTAGCTAATCTTTTACCACAAACTGAGCAGCTGAACTGTTTCTTCCTTGGATCTTCACTGTTTTTCTGTGAGCCTAAACCTGACTGAAGTTCACTAGTTTCCACCCATTCACCATCATTGTCTTCAGTCTCAGAAGAGTCTGAAGTCTTGTCATCACTAGTTGGTTGTGAATTACTAACTAGATGTAAGTATATACAGTTCCTGGCTGGTTCTGATACTCCACAGTCCTCTTCATCAGCTTCTGTTTTCACTGTTCAGTTGAGCAGGTGGCTACAGGCTCTGCCTCTCTGTTCTCTTCAGTTTGGCTTTGATGAAGCTGTGAGGACTGAGGTTTCTCTTCCTCCTCTTCACTCTTCACAGGGACAACATAGAATGGGAACATGGTGATATCAGCCTCCTCCAGCCGTTGAAGCTGCCCTCCCTCCCTCCTGATCCAGAGTTCCGCCTGTTCCTCTTTAATGTCTGGGGGCTCTGGTCCCTCCTGAAGCTGCTCTCCCTCCCTCCTGATCCAGAGTTCCTCCTGTTCCTCTTTAATGTGTAGGGGCTCTGGTCCCTCCTGAAGCTGCTTTCCCTCCTGACTGATCCAGAGTTCCTCCTGTTCCTCTTTAAGGTGTGGGGGCTTTGGTCCCTCCTGAACCTGCTCTCCCTCCCTCCTGATCCAGAGTTCCTCCTGTTCCTCTTTAATGTCTGGCTCTGGTCTCTCCTGAAGCTGCTCTCCCTCCCTCCTGATCCAGAGTCCCTCCTGTTCCTCTTTAAGGTGTGGGGGCTCTGGTCCCTCCTGACTGATCCAGAGTTCCTCCTGTTCCTCTTTAATGTCTGGGGGCTCTGGTCCCTCCTGAAGCTGCTCTCCCTCCTGACTGGTCCGGGGTTCCTCTTTAATGTGTGGGGGCTCTGGGTCCTCCTGGTCGAGACTGGGGCTCCACTCCTGCTGCTCAGCGGGAACTAACAGCTGCTGGAGGTCTGGAGGCAAGGCTTCTCTGTGTAACCGCACAGCGTCCAGCAGTTTATCTTCATCACCCGCAGTTAGGTGCTGCTTCACCACAGCTCTCAGCTTCTGGACTTTAGACATTTTAATTTTCACACAGTGACAGGAACTTTTCCTCCTGAACTTTACTGACAAACTTCCTTCAAAGCTAAAATAGCTTCACAGCTAACGTTAGCTTCACAGCTAAACCATTCATCTGAGTCCAGTGAGTCTTCTTCCTCTGATCAACGGAGCCCTGGTTCCACTTCATATATTCGTGATAATATTGTCAGCACATACGTCTTCTGTTTGTAAATTAAACTTCTTAAAGTATTATAAATGGGAAATAGGCTAGGGGCACGGTGGCTCAGTGGTAGAGCTGTCGCCTCACAGTCAGAGGGTCCTGAGTTCGATTCTCGCCTGGGACACTGTGGGCGCTGTGGTTGTGTTCCCCTCCATATCTTCAGTGCCTACTGCCCAGGTAGGGTATCTCGTCGTAAGGGCCTTTCTCTCTGTGTGGAGTTTGCATGTTCTCCCCGTGCTCCCCCAGGGGGTTCCTCCGTATATAACCTCCCCACTAAAAACATGCAAAAGATCAGATCGTCATCGTCATCCGACCAGTGACGACAACATCCGAAGTTGGTCCCCGGGCGCTGTACGAGAAAGCGGCCACTGCTCCTGGCCTGCCCCCCGGAGGAGAGGACATGCCTGGATGGGTTAAATGCAGAGGACACTTTTCACCGGCCACCGTCAGTCAGCATGAGTGTGTTGTGGCCGCATGCATGTATTGTGGTGTTCGTGTGACAATAAAAGACGGGCTTGTCCGTTACGAGAGTTTTTTTTTTTTTTTTTTTTTTATGCTACTGCTAGTGCTAACGTTACTCTTTGTTGTTACAAGAACGTTTGCATAATGGGCGCTTCACACGTCACCCAATACCCAGAATGCCTTGCGGTAAGAAATGCGAGCGGGGTCGGGGGGAGGGAGGTGATGGGGGAGGGGCGCAGTGAGAACCTGGTGAGAACACACCTGCTGCCTACGCACAGTAGGAGTGTGTGTGTGTGTGTGTGTGTGTGTGTGTGTGTGTGTGTGTTTGTGTGTGTGTGTGCGTGCGCGTGCGTGTGTGCTTGTCGGCAAAAAGTTGATGTCTGGATTCATGAAGTGCTTCAGTTCTCATAGAAGCGCCCCAGACAGCAGTGAGGTGGTGGCTTTAGCTCCCTTGCCTTGCCTTTAGCTGCCTACAATTTCACAAAACCACCACTAGATGTCGGCATCATCCCTCTTAAATTCTCGAGCCACAGCAGACTGCAAAAACGTCATTATTTTTCACATCACCCTCCTTGGTTTGCCGGGAGTCAAAAATGTGACTTTTTCACCATTTTCAACCAAACATGAAAAATCTCATATGGTGTGACAATTGTGTCCCCAGCACTTTTCCACAAAGTTTAAACTTGAGTAAAACTAAGAAAAATAAATGGAATTCTCCTCAACAAAGTAGCTACAGAATGATAACAGTCCATTTGTGAGTCTGCTCTTTTCAAAGTCCAGGCATAATAGCCTATTTTGAGTCATTTCTGATCAGATTTCTGATTGTCCCAGAAATGAAAATCATATGGTGTGACTGATATTTAAATGGTAAATTGTTTGGATACCCGTTGGGATGAGAGGTCCTTTTTCAACTAGGCAGTAGCCTACAGTAAATATCTCAGGAGTAGCCTACATGGAAGGAGTAGCCTACATGTCTCTTGTCTTTTCTCATGTTTCTTCAATAAATACAATCTTTTTGGCACTGCCACTTCAGTTATGTTTCAGTGTCTTTTGGTGTGATGCTTTTTTACATAAAAATTAGAGGTAGCTTGGCCGCCAAAAAAAATTTGGGCATTTTTTTTTCTCTTTTGCCCAAAACGCCCAAATCTCATTTTAAATTAGCATTAGGATTAGACTGTTGTGATGTCATTATTCAGTTTTAACCATCAATAATTGTTCCTTTTCTCATTATTTCATTTCTCAGAGTAAATACTGTATATTTATTTCGAGATTTTTGTCAATTATTTGTGCTGTTATGGTTATAATTAGCCTAGTTACTCACTTCCACACTATCTTAGATTGTGTTACTTATGGATGGCATGGAATTATAGTGAAAATAGATTATCCCCCCTTTTTGCTGGGGACCCCACTTTGAAAACCACTGGCTTATGGCACGTTCACACACACGCCTAGAGCGACGCTTTAAGCAACGCCAAAGCAACGCCTAAAATTTAGGCGTCCTTGTTAACAGATGAGAGCGTTCACACATACCGCTGCCACGCTGCGCTGAAGCCACGCTCGCGCTGCGCTGCATTTATCGTTTAGGCGTCTGTTCTATTTTTCAGCGTCTAGGCACGCTGAACTGTCAAGCTGGCTGTTGTTTCTGACGGACTTGGGCCATATTTTCTACCGAGTTTGCCCAAAAGGGAGGGTGGAGCGCGAATTAACGAGTGCATAGTAGGAGAGCTGTCCTTCATGTGTTCCTCTATTAACGTCTTTTCTGTCAGATGTATATATACCCCCCCTGTCTCAATGCATGTATCACTCATGGTGTTGATGACTCATAGTCACATGATTACCCGAGGGAAAATAACAATTACAGCCGGTGTAACGTCGATTTTTGCTGCTTTGTCGAAAAATGCTACCGCCGCATAAACCGATAGGGTCTGTCTATCGATTCGCGCTACCCTATCAAAAAATCCAAATCACTGACATGTCGATTCGCACGGGACTAGTATTATTGTCGCGAGTGGAACTGTGGTTTATGACTCTGAGATTGGGCTCCTGCAGCCAGAAACATTTGTTTGGTGTGTGGTGTATATTATTGTCCAGGGGGGCACTGTATTCTCTCACTGACGTGATTCTCAGGTGATCCGCCCTCTGCCCCGGGAAGCGAGTGATCAGCCTGCCCTTATAAGGAGGACGCCGACCATCCACGGGGAAGACAGAACCCAGGAAGAAAGGGACGACGGGGAGAGCAGACTGGAGGAGCTGGCCGCATCGGGACGAAACCCACACACAACGCTCGCTAAGCCCGCCACAAAGGGACGGTCTGACCTATTCTCAGTGAGTGTGTGGCGGGTCTTGGACGCAACTGTGTTACTGAGTGCTCCTCCTCTGTGTCTCTTAGTGAACGTGAGGAGCCGGCCGGACCAGATCGACGCCGATCTACTGCTGCGCTGAGACTGCTGTGCTGCTCTACGAGACGACCCGACACCCATACACAACGCTCGCTAATCCCGCAACAAAGGGACGGTCTGACCTATTCCTCAGTGAGTGTGTGGCGTGTCATAGGCACAACCCGTTGCTGAGTGTGCCTGCTCTGTGTTTTTAAAGTGACTCCGATCTACGCTGGTGTTGCCGACGGTCCTCGCCAGATTGCCGGATCCCTACCTGCTTGCCGTCCTCTGTCTGCCTGCTGCCTGCTTGTTGGCCGCCCGCCGCCCGCCTGTTATCTGTGGCCGTGTGGACGTTCTCCGCCTCGACCCCCGCCGCCATCGCGCCCGGGCCTGTCCCATCTGCCCGCCGTTGTTCCAGCCTGCTGAGCTGGGGTCCATTGTCGGGGCGATACTCAGCCTGCCTACTAGGCTCTGATAAGTACTCTTACCGTTCCTATTATCCCAACTCACCGAAGGAACAGAGTGAACGTCGTGAGTTGGGACGGACATTTTAAATCTTTCTTTCTCTTTTCGTTGTTCGTTTATTTTCCCCTTCTGCTCAACGCTGCTAATGTAGCTCGTGCTCATTGTCGGTCACGTTACACTGTAACTCAATATCTATGGGATTGCCCGTCCTAAGATCGCCCCTCTGTTAATGCTGTGTCCAGTTTGCTGTGCTGTTTGAAGTGGCCTTTTGCAGTTGCCTGCCATAATATAACAGGGTGAAATAATATTCTTATGCAGTGTGTCTGCCGTAATATATTGGTTTGCAGTGGTATCCAGATGAAATGTCTGTCTTTGCAGTGGAGTGTGAAATGTTAATTCCTGTTGCTGGGAATCTGTGTGCTGTGCTGTGTGAGATCTGTTCATGACACACGTCCTCGGAGGGCCTAAATCGACCAGGAAAGCTAACATAGATATTTGAAATTGCAAGTGCCTATGTGATCTGATAATTGACTACGATAGATTTATTTTTGTATTTTATCTGTTGAATAAAACATTGTATATTTTTGTACCGTAACTCTATTGGTTGTTGTGATTATTTGAAGTCCAGGAGATTTTATTGTTGCAACAGGCGACACTTTTTGGCGTTAGTCGGCAGGACTGGACTTTCAAAAAATCACAACAATGTCGACAGACGGGCAATCCCAGAGTGGGCCTAGCCAACTCGGTGAAGCAGAAACTAGTGAAACAAATAATAGTGGCGGACAAACGATGAATGCAGTGATGATGCCTTGGTTCATGAGTGCATCATGGGTACCAAAATTCACAGGAGAAGGGGTAGGAGTTGAATTTAGCACATGGCGGGCCAAAGTAGATTCATATCTGAGGGCACAAGGCCTCAGCTCCCAACAGTCAGTGGATTTCGTGCTGGATGCAGTAGAGGGGCGAGCTCATAGACAAATGATGTTGCTGTCCCCTACTAGAAGGCAATCACAAGTGACTATTCTGGAAGAACTGACGAGACTTTATGGAGACCGAAAAACCCCAGCGGGTTTGAGGTCTGAATTCTTTGACTGCAAACAAGAGATGGGGGAGGGGGTAGACACGTTCATTCTCCGTCTGTCTGAGTTATTTTCCAGGTGGCAGAGGAACGACCCAGGCAACGCAGGACCGAAGGATGAGGTCTTAAAGGCACAGTTCACCAAAGGCCTACGGGATGGGATACTTAAACTAGAACTGGAACGATACCTACGCCGGTCCTCAGATGCCGCCTTTGACAGTCTGTGCACGGAGGCTAAGGCCCTGGAGAGGGAGGTAAACCGTAAGGAAGCATGGGCCTGCCGATCCTACATGGCGCCACCAGCTAGCCAGGTCCCCCAGGAGGCGATGGCACCCCCTGACTGGCAACAGCTGAAGGAGACGCTAAGGGCCGAGCTAAAACAGGAGGTGAAGGACCAAGTGACACTACTAGGAAAAACAATTGTGCAAGAGATCTGTGCCCAACTGCCAGCCATGCTGCCAGCCCCAGCCCCCACTCCGCAGGCAAGTCTAGTGTTCCAGCCTAGACAATCAGCCACTAGGGGTGCGCAGCCCTTCCAGTGGGACGAGCAGGGCCGCCCCATCTGTCGGGACTGTGGTGAAGCGGGGCACATACAACGCTACTGCCCTCGACGACGACCCAACGCCGCGGGTTTTCCAGCTCGCCGGTCGCTGCAGGGCGAGTGACCGGTAGTAGGGAGACTCCAGGTGTCCCAGATAAGCCCTCTTTTGTTGGCCAGTGTCCGGAAGTGGAGATGATGGTGAGTGGAGTCAAGATTCCATTCGTTTTAGACACTGGCTCCCAAGTAACCTTGTTGAGTCATTCCCTTTTCCAGCGCTGTTTTGGCGAGAACCGGATGAGGGACCCCGCTGAGGTGCCCTGGCTCACCCTCAAGGCAGCAAACGGCCTCCAAATTCCCTACATAGGCTATGCAGTTTTGGATTTTGCGACGGGAGGCCTTGAGGTAATTAAGAAGGGAGTATTGATTGTAAAAGACGATTGCATGAGCACCAGACATGGTCTGCTTGGAATGAACGTGATCTCCGAAGTTTGGCAGTGTGTCTCCCACAGTGATCATCCAGGTGTAGCAGCATTCACCTCTACGTGGCCTAAGGCGGTCCAGAAGGCGTGGGCCAAGGCGTTCGCCGTCTGCAGGGGGGCCCAGGCAGAGGGGTCCCCGGACCCAGCCCCCGGCACCGCAAAACTGCCCCGTAGAGTCTCCATCACTGTACCTGCTGCTACAGAGATGATCATCTGGGCCCACGTCTCTCCATCCGTGGCTTCTACGGCGGGCCCTGTACTAGTGGAGAACCTTTCCACGGATTCCCATCGGGAGGGGTGTGATTGGCGGGTGGCGCGGACACTGAGCCTAGTCCAAGGGGGTAAGGTCCCCTTACGTATCTGTAACCCCAACCCCTTTCCTGTGTACCTCCCCTCCAGGCGGGCGCTTGCCATGGTGACCCCGATCGACCCCGGGGATGTTGACAGAAAAACAGAATTGACTCTGGACCACACCGCTCCCGATGTGGTGGAGGTGAATGTGCGGTCAGTGCAGACGGAGGCGCACGCTGATCTGCCGCCTTGGGAGCCCAAGTGTGAGGGACTTACAATGGAGCAATCCAATGGTTTCTCTGCTATGTTGTCAAGGTGGCGAAATGTTTTCTCGGCTGATGAAGAGGATTTTGGCTGTACAGGGCTCGTGCAGCATCGGATCCACACTGGAGCTGCACCACCCAGCAGAGAGAGGTACCGGCCGGTGCCTCCCACTTTATACTCAGAACTGCGTAGCCTACTACAAGGTATGTTGGCAAATGGAGTGGTGCAGGAGAGTTCGAGCCCTTGGGCGGCTCCAGTGGTTCTGGTCAAGAAAAAAGATGGAACATGGAGATTTTGTGTCGATTATCGCAGATTGAATGCTGTAACTCATAAAGACTCTTTTCCTTTACCCAGGATAGAAGAGTCCTTGACAGGGCTGCAACGGGCGGAGTGGTATTCTACCTTGGATTTGGCCTGCGGCTACTGGCAGGTCGAGGTGGCCCCCGCTGACCGGGAGAAGACGGCGTTTACCACACCGGTGGGCCTGTATGAGTTCACAAGGATGCCCTTTGGATTATGTAATGCTCCAGCGACTTTCCAAAGACTGATGCAGCGCTGCCTGGGCGATAAGGTACACGATCATTTATTGATCTACCTGGATGATGTGATTATCTATTCCTCAGACTTCGAGACTCACCTTCACCACTTGGAACAAGTCTTTCAGCGCCTTCACAGTCATGGTCTCAAACTACAGCCGAAGAAGTGCCAGTTCTTTAAGCGGCAAGTGATATATCTTGGACATGTCGTTAGTGGGGAGGGCATTGCTACTGACCCCAGTAAAACCTCTGCCGTCCAGAATTGGCCCATCCCCCGCACCGTAAGGGAAGTTAAGTCTTTTTTGGGTTTTGCCGGTTATTATCGGAGGTTTATAAAAGGCTTTTCAAAAATTGCTATTCCATTAAATCATCTTACGCATGGTACCAGCGGTAACAGTACGGCCCCAGTCACCTGGCTCCCCGAATGTGACACTGCATTTGAGCAATTGAAGCACTCACTCCTTAACGCCCCGATCCTGGCCTATGCCGACTTCACCCAGCCATTCAGACTGTATGTGGATGCCAGTCTGGAGGGTCTGGGTGCTGTGCTGTCTCAAGAGCAGCATGGCCAGGAGCGTGTCATCGCTTATGGTAGCCGCAGTCTTATCCCGACAGAACGAAACGATCAAAACTATAGCTCGTTTAAATTAGAATTTCTGGGGCTCAAATGGGCAGTGACTGAGAAGTTTAAGGACTATCTCTGGGGGGCTACTTTCACGGTGTACACTGATAATAATCCCCTCGTTCATTTGGACACTGCTAAATTGGGGGCTGTTGAGCAACGCTGGGCAGCCCAGCTTGCCAATTATACTTTTGACATTAAATATCGCCCTGGTACCAGTAACCGCAATGCTGATTTATTGTCCAGGAACCCAGAAGTAGTGGCTGCTAAAGTCCAGCAGACTACCGGAGAGCAGTGCAACGACCCCGGGGCTCCAGAGGGGGACTCACTTGGCCAGTTGGACAATGAGGGCAGAGTATGGCAGCGCCAAGACCCAGATCTCAGTCTGCTAAGCTCTTGGGTCCAGACAGGTGAGCAGCCAACTCTCGACGTCAAGTCCTCCGTCTCTCGTCAGCTGCGGCAGCTGTTAAATGAATGGGATCATCTGCGGCTGGTGGGCGGGGTTTTGGTCAGACAGCTGAAGGAGCCAGATACGGGGATACTGGGCGAGCAACTTGTCCTCCCACAGTCTCATTCACAGGAAGTCTGGAGAGCCTATCACCAAGCCCTGGGCCATGCTGGGGCAGAGAAGGTTTTGTCTGTTCTGCGACGAAGATTTTTCTGGCTAGGTATGACCAAAGACATAAAAATATGGACATCTGCATGCTCTACCTGCGTGGTGAGTAAAGCTGGGCCCAAGTTTCGAGCCCCACTACACTCAATTAAGTGTAGCTACCCGTTTGAAGTAGTGGGATTAGATTATCTCTCCCTGGGCCGGCCCGCTGATTCATTCCCCTACATTCTAGTGATAACTGATCTGTTTTCTCGCTATGCTTTGGCAGTGCCGACCCGTGACCAGACCGCCGTGACTACCGTGAAGGCCCTGACGACAGCACTGATTCAGCCGTTTGGGTGTCCTGAACGCATCCTGACAGATCAGGGTGCCGCGTTTGAGTCCTCCCTCATGCGACAACTATGTGAGACGTATGGCTGTAAGAAGACCCGGACTACCCCCTACCACCCTCAAGGTAATGGGTCTTGTGAACGCTTTAATCAGACCCTTCTGGGGTTGCTGGGTTCCCTGGAGGTGAGCAGTCAGAGCCAATGGCACGTCAAGCTTCCTGCCTTGCTGCAGGCGTATAATAACTCTGTCCATTCTAGTACAGGCATGACCCCCCATTTCGTGGTTTTCGGACGACATGCTCGTTTGCCAGTGGACCTGCTGCATGATGTCAGCCCGCCGCAGCCGAGGGAGGCCTTGGAGGGATGGGCATACCAGCACCACCGTATGCTGTTGGATGCTTACACTCGAGTCCAGGCTAACGTAGAGCGTCGTCAGACGTGGGACCAGCAGAGGTACAACCGGTCAGCCAAGGACTTGCCCCTCCTGCCTGGAGAGCGAGTCTTACTGAGGAATTTTCGGAGACGGGCCCAAGGTAAACTGGCTCCGAGGTGGGTGCCCTCCCCCTTTGTGGTGGTGTCTCAACCAAGGCCGGAGCAGCCGGTCTATGTTATTCGCCCAGAGGGTAAAGAGGGGCCCACTCGTACACTACATCGTAATAACATCCGTCCCTGTGATTTGATGGCTGAACCTACGGCTCCGGAGGAACAGATAGAGCACCCCGAGCCAGTCGCACCCGCCCCGTCTTTTCCTATACCGGGAATCCACATTAAGTTTCCACAGCAGACGTCTACGGCTGGTCTCAAACTGCCTCCCAGCTTGCCTACAGCTCCATTTGGCCTCCCTGCTTTTAACACCCCTGCCCCTTTTGACTTTGCTGACCGTGGCCCAGCCACTGTCGAGGTGCCTATTGACATTGCCCTTGCGCCCATTAGTCCCCCTTCTCCTGTAGTTCCGCCCAATAGTCCTGTTGGTTTGCACCTTCCTGAGCCCTCCTCTGAAATGCGCACCGAGTTGGTTTGCCCAGGTAACATGCCTGATGCGGGGGTGCTGGAGTGGGACATGGGGGGTGATCAGAGGGAAGGGGCCAACCATCCATCACCAGAGTCCCAACCCCGCCGATCCCAGCGTGATAACATTGGGATACCACCGAGTCGCTATCGGTAGATTGGTGTCCGGGACGACCACCCACAAACCTGGGGGAAAATGTCGCGAGTGGAACTGTGGTTTATGACTCTGAGATTGGGCTCCTGCAGCCAGAAACATTTGTTTGGTGTGTGGTGTATATTATTGTCCAGGGGGGCACTGTATTCTCTCACTGACGTGATTCTCAGGTGATCCGCCCTCTGCCCCGGGAAGCGAGTGATCAGCCTGCCCTTATAAGGAGGACGCCGACCATCCACGGGGAAGACAGAACCCAGGAAGAAAGGGACGACGGGGAGAGCAGACTGGAGGAGCTGGCCGCATCGGGACGAAACCCACACACAACGCTCGCTAAGCCCGCCACAAAGGGACGGTCTGACCTATTCTCAGTGAGTGTGTGGCGTGTCTTGGACGCAACTGTGTTACTGAGTGCTCCTCCTCTGTGTCTCTTAGTGAACGTGAGGAGCCGGCCGGACCAGATCGACGCCGATCTACTGCTGCGCTGAGACTGCTGTGCTGCTCTACGAGACGACCCGACACCCATACACAACGCTCGCTAATCCCGCAACAAAGGGACGGTCTGACCTATTCCTCAGTGAGTGTGTGGCGTGTCATAGGCACAACCCGTTGCTGAGTGTGCCTGCTCTGTGTTTTTAAAGTGACTCCGATCTACGCTGGTGTTGCCGACGGTCCTCGCCAGATTGCCGGATCCCTACCTGCTTGCCGTCCTCTGTCTGCCTGCTGCCTGCTTGTTGGCCGCCCGCCGCCCGCCTGTTATCTGTGGCCGTGTGGACGTTCTCCGCCTCGACCCCCGCCGCCATCGCGCCCGGGCCTGTCCCATCTGCCCGCCGTTGTTCCAGCCTGCTGAGCTGGGGTCCATTGTCGGGGCGATACTCAGCCTGCCTACTAGGCTCTGATAAGTACTCTTACCGTTCCTATTATCCCAACTCACCGAAGGAACAGAGTGAACGTCGTGAGTTGGGACGGACATTTTAAATCTTTCTTTCTCTTTTCGTTGTTCGTTTATTTTCCCCTTCTGCTCAACGCTGCTAATGTAGCTCGTGCTCATTGTCGGTCACGTTACACTGTAACTCAATATCTATGGGATTGCCCGTCCTAAGATCGCCCCTCTGTTAATGCTGTGTCCAGTTTGCTGTGCTGTTTGAAGTGGCCTTTTGCAGTTGCCTGCCATAATATAACAGGGTGAAATAATATTCTTATGCAGTGTGTCTGCCGTAATATATTGGTTTGCAGTGGTATCCAGATGAAATGTCTGTCTTTGCAGTGGAGTGTGAAATGTTAATTCCTGTTGCTGGGAATCTGTGTGCTGTGCTGTGTGAGATCTGTTCATGACACACGTCCTCGGAGGGCCTAAATCGACCAGGAAAGCTAACATAGATATTTGAAATTGCAAGTGCCTATGTGATCTGATAATTGACTACGATAGATTTATTTTTGTATTTTATCTGTTGAATAAAACATTGTATATTTTTGTACCGTAACTCTATTGGTTGTTGTGATTATTTGAAGTCCAGGAGATTTTATTGTTGCAACAGGCGACATTATCACATGACGTCTGTGTTTAAATTATCTTGCAACCTTGTTATCTCTAAAATTATCTCTGCTGGCCTGTATATATATATGTATATGTTAACTCACCGTTAACAACAGCGTGGACTGAAGGGTTTCAAGAAATTATGGGCGTGGCGATGAAACTTGGAAAATCGGCTTTGCCCACGCGCAGAATCACAAAGTAGCAGTTCTCGACGGGTAGTAGAAATCGACGTTACACCCGGCCAGGAAATAGACAGACATCGTCACTTGCACATTACAATAAAAAAGAGGTTTATGTTACTCACCCATGCTATAAATCAGATCTGAAAAGTGTAAAAAACCACTGCTCATGTGATCAGTGTAGCGCAGGGCGGGGCTTCAGTGTGGCGTCCTGTGTGAACGCAAATAGGCGCCTAGCATGCATTAAGCAATGCCTATATGCCTAGGCTTAGCTTAAAGCGTTGCTTAAAGCGTCGCTCTAGGCGTGTGTGTGAACCCGCCGTTAGGCTAGAACTGTTGTGAGAAGGTTTCAGGATTTATTTCTATGCATTAGGCTGTGATTACTATTTATATAAATCTATTTATTCACATAGATTCATGATATATTATGGTATAGCCTACAGCCTACCTGTGACATCAATGTTTTGATTAATCTGTGCCAGTACCGAAAATTTAGCCTATTACTGCATGACTGATCCTATGATGTCATTGTAATCACACTCAGGTGTGCTTTCACAAGACAGGTGTTGTCCATTCAATCAGCCCACCTGTCTTTATAATGGTTGTCTTGCACTGTTTGTATGATACTTGACAAAGTCTATGGCCGAAACTGTTGTCAAATAGCGTTAAATTACACTTTATTGCATCTGGAACGAGAGTGTGCCTTCCCCTGCACTATATCAACATACTTGTTTAGTTACATTCCAATTCATCAACTTTGGAGCGTTATTTACCCCCCCCTTCCCGACATGCTAGGTTGACATGCTTCGTCCCAATCGATTCCTTATTTCTTCTACTTTCATATGGTATAAAGATCACCACTCACACTTTAAAAATGAGCTCGCTGTCAGCCATCGATTTACAGGCCAAATTCAGTTAAAAAATGTGGGAATTTAAGGTTGCGGGTTTTATTATAAAAAATTACAGCATTAAACTTCAATACGACAAAAATAGCGCTGCTCGGTGAACCATTTCCACGCCGAATTTAATAGAAGGCCCGGATAACTTGAAATCAATTGACTTACTTGTATATCCATGCCGTCTGTAGTGGAACCGCTGCAGCTGAGACCTTGCAAATATTCCAGTTTTCTGACATTGCAAATATCCCAGTATCGCGCACCGCAGCGCAAGGCTCCCGCAACTCGAAACTCGCTTTGGGTCGTAATCCAATGCAACGACTGTCTGACTTGTGAACACTTACTGATTGATAAAAAGTAAATAAAAATAAGGGGGAAATATAATATGCTGCTACTGTCGTCAGTAAATGTCGTAAATCATTCCTGTCAGGTCATCACATGGGTCATCACAGCAAAGTGGATTTCACTTCCTACTTGATTCAGCGTGAGAGACCAGTGGACGATACAATGTCAATCTTAGCAATCTATCCAACCAACAACCAATTAGCTTTCACCTGGTTTCACCAGGCTAAGGGCGTGTTCCGCTCCAGCTCAATCTGATTAGTTGGAAAACACATCAGAGAGATGAGAGAGAAGTGTTTTTCAACCAATCATATTTTTTCATTAGATAAATTACCAAATAAATAAACGCCCACAGGGCGAATGTTTTTTTAACTACTCCAGGCTGGGACCAGGGCCAGAGTGACTCGTCTGCAAGGAGCTCTCCTTTCCATCAGTGCCCTACAGGTCACTGTTGTTGAAGCATTTTAAGAATATAATGAATGAAAAAATGAGCGTCTGCACATAAGAAAAAAGACATTTGAAAATCCCCAATCTAATAGAGGAGGACCATCCTCCTATGCCTCACTGGAAAAACCTCCTCTGGCTGTGTTGTTAGCATGCTAGCGTTTAACCACAAGGCACAATGTTATGCAAGGTGGATGGAACTTCATGGTGTGAGACTATCATGTGCTGTGACAGTTTTTCTTGTCACTTCATATGATTTATTAGTCATGTCTTGCATTTTATAACTAATAGCTACATTTAATGTATGTTTTGACCTTTTTAACACTTTTTCCATGTCTATAATCACCAGTGTTGGGCAGGTTACTTGCAAAATGTAATATACTACATATTACTGGTTACTTTCATTTGAAAGTAATACGATACTTTACAATATTACTGTATGTGTAGAGTAACTCGTTACTTATTAGACTACTTTTGCATTACTTTCACCAAAACAACAGCAGCAGCAGAATGACATCGCCGCTCCGGAACTATCCTGAAAAATAATTTAAACCGCCTTGAAGTCAGTGTAAACAATCCAAAATTCTAAATGTTATTATTTTCCTTTGTTATTGTCATCTATAGTAGGGGTGGGCCGATTAATCGTATAATCGATGCATCGCGATTAGTCACGTGATGATTAAAATCGATTCACAATGTTCGATTATCGATTTGCAAAAAATTGCTAAAAAATAAATAAAAAAATGCAATTTTTTTTTTTGCTTTATTTGCAAAAAATACGGTATTTCGCCCGGAAAGCAGTTCCTTAACTGTAAAACGAGACCAAAACCGAAGTACTGGAAACTGGAATCACTGAAGAAAGCATGCAGGGTGGCTGTAACATGTGATGCGTGGACTTCAGTCGCAACTGAAGATAATGGAGGTACATTTGTTTGTTTACTTTAATTAATGGATACTGACAAATATACCTTGCTTAAAAAAAATCCTGTTTGGTGAAAAAGATGCATCGAAAATCGTGATTAATCGCAATCGTTTAATAATCGAATCGTAGCACCCTTAATCGTAATCGAATCGAATCGTGAGGTGCCTAAGGTGGCACACCCCTAATCTATAGCCTACTGGTTATTTGCATAAAAACACACAGTTTGATTAGGAAATGATTGTATCTTAGTATATGTGCTTTGATTTAAAAGCAAATAACTCAATTTGTAACTTGAGTTACTTGACAAAGTAATGGTATATTACTGAAATCCTATAAGTAATAAGTTATATTACTTAGTTACTGCTAAAAGTAATATATTACATGTAATATGTTACTTTTGTAATGAGTTACCCCCAACACTGATAATCACATGAAAAAAGATTCATACTTACTCCACTCAGGGAAGTCCATACTGCCAACTGCCCTACTCCATTTGTCACACTTAGTGCATGTTTACCTACTCCACTGTAATATGCCGTGACAGTCAAAATTGGCAATAAAGGTGACAATAAATTTTTTTTTAGTGATAAATCATAAAAAGTTTCATGTCATTCTGATGTGGCATTTCAAAATAAAAACTCCCATTTCAGATTCATATTAATAGTGTAATACAATATAAGCAGCACGACCTGATAATCCTAATTTTAGTCCTAGAAACAGAGAGACACGAGAGAATGGCTTAAAAAGCAAATTATATGATTGCTATTCAGTAAAAAAAAAAAAAAAAATTAATTGAATTGATCAGCAGATATGTGGAACATCAGAAATTAAAAAATATTAAAGACAAGCCATCCATTAGTGTTTTCCTCTAAATCGCAACCTTTTTCAAGGACGCTAGTCCACATTAGGGCCACGGACCTCCATTTGATGTGATTTCTTCTGTAAAACCCAAATCTGAAAAGAGTTTATTGTGAGATTATGATTTGGTCCAGAATTCCATGACTATCTGTATTGAAACAGGCTATCACTTTATCAGAACACATTTCATTGGTTTGTTTTGTATGTAAAATATGACCTTCCAATGGTTTTAGCTTAGGCTATGCAGTCACACGAATCATCCCGTGGCCCCGCTGGGGTCAGATGGAAAAGTCAGTACACTCAGTCACTCATGGACGTTTAGTGAGTTTAGTGGAAAAGGGGCCGTAGCTCGGTAGCTAGGTAGCTAGGGATAGGAATGTGGAAGAGAGTCTGGATTTGAGGGGTGCGTAGGGGCAATTACTATCGAGGGATATGTGTGGTGGGGTGCAAAGGGTCATAGCTAGGTAGGGATAGGGAGGTGGGAGAGTCGGGATTTGAGGGTTGGGTAGGGGGAATTACTAGGGGGATATGGGTGGTGGTGGAGTGTGTGTGTGTGTGTGTGTGTGTGGGGGGGGGGGGGGGTGCAAGGAGGGGGGATGAAAAAGGGTCCGTAGCTAGGGATACGAAGGTGGTAGGTAGAGAGTCAGGATTACATTACATTACATTACATTACATTACGTCATTTAGCAGACGCTTTTGTCCAAAGCAACTTACAATATCACAATTTGTCAACAGTACAGAAAACCACTATGCAACACAATCAATGACAGCTAAGATATTTTGATAGACTAGCACCACGTAGGAAGTAGTTTGAGAAGGAATAAGTAACATGTAGCATTTTTTTTCTTTTTCTTTTTTTAATTAAAATATGTTAGTTCAAGAAGGGCCCAGGTGAAGCCTGAAAAGGTGAGTTTTTAGTCTCCGCCGAAAGATTGGCAGTGATTCAGCCGTTCTGACCGAAGGGGGGAGCTCATTCCACCATTGAGGGGCAAGGGACGAGAAGAGTCACGATCGGAACGGGCGGATTCGAGGGGTGGGTGGTGGGAGTGGCTAGTGGGATGTGGGTGGTGGGAGTGGCTAGTGGCTAGTGGGATGTGGGTGGCGGGAGTGGCTAGTGGGATGTGGGTGGTGGGAGTGGCTAGTGGGATGTGGGTGGTGGAAGTGGCTAGTGGGATGTGGGTGGTGGGAGTGGCTAGTGGGATGTGGGTGGTGGGAGTGGCTTGTGGGATAGTGGTGTATAGTCAGAGATTTAGTAAGGAGAGCAAAGCAGCTGTGACCCCTAGACGATGTTGAACTCGCAGACGGAGGAGGCCTTTTCCACACGGCAGCTCTCATCAAACCACTTCCCGTTGGCTGTGCTGGAGAGGACGGCGCAGTTCTTGAAGCGCACGGCGGCTCCTGACTAGTCCACCCACTGGCCCTCTGTCACCATGTCGTCGACGCCCAGCCAGATGTGCTCCTCAGGGCCCAAGCTCTCCCGCACCTAGCTGTAGAGCTGGTCTTTCTCATACCCGGTCAGAGGCGTGCTCAGGCTGCCCCCCGTGGCGATGCAGTCGTTGATGGCTGCATGGTAGCTCTTCTTCACCGGGTCGGCGAGGAAACACTTGCCCAGGACCTTGGTGCCTCTCTCACTTCCATGCTGTTATCCTATGGAGAGATGTATGTGTCTTTATTCTGTGACTGAAAGTTTACATCCTGTAACCAAAGAGTGTATCTGTGAGAAAATAAATCCACTTTGTAATCAGAAAATAGATCCGTAAGCAAAAACATAGATTTGAAAACAAAACTATCAACAATCCAATCAAAGAAAAATTAAAAAATTAAATTAAAAAAATGTTTTTAGATTTTTCATTAATGTGAATTAAAAAAAGTTGCATGCAAACACAAACATTTTGTTCTCAACTCCAGACCATTTGTTTGCGAAACCATTACCTTTGCTTACAAAGCTCAACTTTTCTTTTGCAAAATGAAAAGTTTTGTTTGCAAAACCTGAGTTTTGCAAAACTTTTTCTGTTACAATAAGGGCGGGACCTACAGCAGAAAGAAGTAACGCACGTCCCTAGTGGCCAGTGTCGATCGGAGTGATAGCTTGGCAACATCCAATCCAGTAAGAGACAAGGCGGAGGGCGGGCACTTGAACGGAAGTATTTCCTGAAGGAATCTCCATGCCATTTCAGCCCCAGTTATAACCACAGATTGAAGAGAGAAGCTGTGAGTATGTTCACACCAATGTTTTTATGTTTGGTCAGGTTTCATGCACCGGTCCAAACAAACAAACTCTTTTTGAATTCGAAATTTTTCATTTTGAAATTGAATTGCTCTATTTGAATTCGAATTTTTTCATTTAGAAATTTAATTGCTGTTTTTTATTTTGAAATTTTTATTTTTTAATGTGAATTGAAAAACTGAATCTGAATAGCATAATTTTAAACTGAATTTATTTGCTTTGAAATTATTCAGTTTCCACATTCCTATTTCAAAATTCAATTCAAAATTTTCAGAATCTTGTGTTCAAAAATTTCAACATGTGTGTGCGCCATTCGGGCGGACGTGCGCCTTCACGTTAATACGTGCTTGTTGCCAAGCAACACACTTATCTCAGACGAGCTCCAGACAGCTGACAGACAGCTCCAACTCAGCTCAAACTTATAGAGTTGTATTCAAAGCATAGAAACGTTCTCACAGCTCAATTTAACAGCGCCAACACAAGCAGTTTGATCACAAGTGCAATCAGTACTGAATGCGATGGCAGACTGCGCACTGCGGGCAGTTGACAAAGTCAGGAAGAAATTGAAAGATCTTTCCACGCATTAGCCTTGTACCAAGACGCTGATTACATTACACTGCATTACATTGCTGATGCGTCTATTTACAGCACATATCGATCGATATTTTTGGAGAAGATTCCGGCCGCATCACGCGCAGATCAAGATGAGACAGCTGTCAGTGAGTAGCTACGCATTTCGGTGTAACTTTTACGCCTGCTCCATACACAGACGCAGCGCATACAGGGTGCACTAGTCATAAAATTAAGTTAGTCGTAACTTTGAGTTCTACATCGGACGTAGCGTGTAAACCTAGGCGTACGCCCAGCTGGTGCACTCAGCTGATCTTGTCACAAGTCCGAGTCGAGTTTCGAGTCATTTTCTTCCAAGTCCGAGTCGAGTTTCAAGTATTTACCTTCCAAGTCCGAGTCGAGTCGGAAGTCGTCAAATTTGCGACTCGAGTCGACTCGAGTCCGAGTCCCTATGACTCGAGTCCAATTGTCTGATGTTTATACAGTATATATCATTGAACAGTGTGAAAGGGCATAACTCATTCATTCAGTCAGTAGTCTGAGTTAACGTTGTCTCTTCTTCATGGGAAAAGCACTCTTCTTCTACGCATTTGTAGCCCTCTTAACATTAACCCCAGTCATACTGCCGCCCTGGTGGCAGGTTATGGATAATGCTTCTATTCCAAATATAAATCAATACAAATCGCTAATAAATGCTAGATAAAAGTCAAATGTATCTGAAACCACTATAAACAAACATGCACAGTGTCAAACTCAATCAATCACGGATAAACTGTGCGTGATGCCGCCGGAATCTTCTCCAAAAATATTTTGTTTTATATGTTGTTTTTGTATGTCCTTGAAAGTCCTGTGTCCACCTTGGTTAATATCCCTAATGTTCCCTGTTTTTGTTTCATTTGTGTTGTGTTGTTTGTGTTTACCCTATGTGTATGTATGTGTCATTTACATTGCTGTATGTGTATGAATGCCCTACGTATGCACTAATTTTCTTATTTCTTCTTTTAAACTTTTCTGTACCTCACCTGTCGAGGGACTGCGGATGGAAATTAGCTAAGGCTATAATCCGGCACATTTACATGAAAATGTTCATTAATGTTGCACTGTCCCTGAAATAAATAAAAAAATAAAAAAATAAAATAAATAAACAAATACAACAAGCACGAGCCTGCTAACTAGGCTGGCTCAATAGGGTCCCATTATAAGTTCGCCCCAGCTTTGTTTACAACACTGATCCCTCGTATACACATGAGTTGGCTACTTTGTCAGCGTGGACTTACTCATCTTGTGTGCAAATTGTCACCGGACACCGTGCTCACGACTAGATGGTTCAGTGCTAAGATGAGTAAGTGGTCAGCGCTCGATTGCTCTTCCTCCTTCCTCCTCTTCCTCCTTGAGGACCCGGATGGCGCACACACATGTTGAAATTTTTGAACACAAGATTCTGAAAATTTTGAATTGAATTTTGAAATAGGAATGTGGAAACTGAATAATTTCAAAGCAAATAAATTCAGTTTAAAATTATGCTATTCAGATTCAGTTTTTCAATTCACATTAAAAAATAAAAATTTCAAAATAAAAAACAGCAATTCAATTTCAAAATGAAAAAATTCGAATTCAAATAGAGCAATTCAATTTCAAAATGAAAAATTTCGAATTCAAAAAGAGCAATTCAAATTCAAAATTCAAAATTTTGAATTCAAGTTGAGCAATTCGAATTCAATTTGAGGTGGCACATAAATCAGCCCATACGCTTCACACAAAAAAGTGTTTAAAACTCTTTAAAAACAAAATGAAGAAATAATGAATTTGTTTTTTCAAATTGTACCCCACTAGTCCATCTGATGGATATTTCTTACATTCGCGTATGGGCCGTTTCGACATTTTTTGAGTAAATGGTCTGAAATTAAGGCTAGGTATTTTCTTTGGGGTATTTGACAAAAATCAATCATATCTATCATCTTTCTACCATCCAAAGACCTTGTTTTAAAAGTACACCTCAATTTACCATTAGTCCATCAGATGGATCCATTGACTTCCATTATAAACACTCTATTGGTACTCCCAGCAAAATCTTACAAAATTTAATTATTTCATTTGTTTCAGCGGGCATCCTGGACAAAATACCTTGAAATTTGACCTTAATATCTAACCTTGGAGTTGATAGAAGATTTGGGGGAGTTACATGGTCTCAAAGTCCATTGCATAGTTGTCCCATTGGTTTCAATGTTAATTTTGCACAAAAACAACATTCTTTTTGACTCCCAGCTAATTTTTCAAAAAAATCCATATTTCCTTGATGTTACACATCTCACCTTGACTCAAGCGGTTAAAATTGTAGTTTGTACTGTGTTTGGCTATTTCCCCATATTCCCCCAGTTTTGGCATAGCAATCAATTCCATACAGTTTACATGAAATGTAAAAAAAACTGATTCCTATGCCAAAGATGGGATATGATAAACGTTAAACAAATAATGAGCCATATTGACCAGATGGTGGCGCTATAACAGACCCATTTGCGTATTGACCCATAACTGCTGAACCGTGAGGCGTAGAATCATAATTCCACATCTGCTGGATTCCCTGGATCAATACGCATCTATCCATATAGACCACGCCCATTTAAGTCTGCTAGATTTTCCGCCATCTTGGACTTTCTCAAAAAAAAAATCAAACTCGTCCCAGGCCATTTGCCCGAATGAGCCCAAACTTTTTCTGTGTCATCTCTGGACTTCCCTGATCTAAAGTTGTATAAAGAATTTGGATACGTGAAACCGTCTTGAAATGATAAATGTTTAAACTTTTGATGACACATGCTCTGACACTAAACACACACAAACACAAACACACACACACACACACACACACACACACACACCTACACACACACCTACACACACACATGCACACACATATACACCTATACACACACACACACATACATATACTGTAAATATATATATATGTGCTTGTGACATCATAAAATGGCTGCCACTGCTGCACTTCATATCCCAGAGTGCCTCACTCCACACACAGGTGTCAGTACATATACACACACACGCACACACGCACACACACACGCACACGCGCACACACACACACACACACACACACACACACACACACACACACACACACACATGCACACATATACAGCTATACACACACGCGCGCGCACACACACACATACACACACACACACACACACACACACACACACACATATACACTAGAGCTGGGCTCGGGCTGAATTTTCCTTACCGAACCCGACCGAGCCCGTCACATTATTAGCCGAGCCCGGCCTGGCCCGACAGGCGTCAATTGATAATCTGTCCGAGCCCGGCCCGAACCCCCTCCCCGATTTTTTTTCCCCCCTCGGAGCGCAGCGAGCGCATAATTCAATGAGTCTGTCCAGCCTATAAACAGCCCTATATAATCCCAAACCAAAATCAGTCCTCGTAATTCAAAGCAGTCAATTATTAATACGTAATGTACAAAGCAAAGCACCAAACAGCCTAATTCGTGAAAATAGACTAAGAAACGTCTTTGTTTGTTGAAGTTCAATGTGTGGAAAGTAGTTCAGTTGAACAAGTCTCTGAAGAGACACATGAGAAGTTATACAGGAGAGAAACCATTCAATTGAGTTTCTGGCAAAACTGTTTACTTGACAGGAAAAACTGAAGATGCATAAAAAATAGATTAAGAAAAGTCTTGTTGTTTGAGTTTGAAGAAAAACTGAAGATGCATAATGAGAATTTATACTGCTGAGAAACCTTTTAGTTCAAAGTAAATCTAAGTGATGGTGTAACTCATTCTATTTCAAGATAAGCCTCATCTCCAATCTCATGTTTTTAGGGGTCCAAGCACGAAGTGCGTGGATCCCTATTGTATCTGTTCTGATTATTTTTTTTCTTCTTCTCCGGTAAAACTGTATGTACAGCAGAAACTGTAATGCTCAGCGTAGCCAGACTGGGCACATAGATTGTAAATGTGCCTCACTACTCAGAAACAAAAAAATACCCATATCGGCCAGATGGTGGCGCTATAACAGACCATTTCGCGTTATGGTCCATATCTTCTGAACCGTGAGGCGTAGAATCAAAATTCCACATCTGCTGGATTCCCTGGATCAATACGCATCTATCCATATAGACCACGCCCATTTAAGTCTGCTAGATTCTCCGCCATCTTGGACTTTCTCAAAAAAAAAAAAAACTAACTTGTCCTAGGCCATTTGCCCGAATGAGCCGAAACTTTTTGTGTGTCATCTCTGGACTTCCCTGATTTAAAAACTTAGAAAGAATTTGGATACGTGAAACCGTCTTGAAATGATAAATGTTTAAACTTTTGTGTATTTACTTTTGTTCTTTTCCTGCCCTAAAAGTGTGTGGATCTCAGAAACCATACACCCCCCATCACCCAAACTTTCCACACAGGTTCACGACATCACCCACTACTCAGAGTAAAAAAATTACACCAATCCACCAGATGGTGGCGCTATAACAGCCAATTTCATGTTTGTCGGTCCATAACTTCTGAACTGCGAGCTGTAGAATCAAAATTCCACATCTACTGGTTTCCCTGGAGCATCATGTATCTAACCCACTAGGCCACGCCCATTTCTGTGTGGTAGATTTTCCGCCATTTTGAATTTTATCAAAAACCTACTTTTGCGAGCTCCTCCTAGACTGTTTTGCAAAATCACACGAAACTTTTTCTGGGTTATCTATGGACTACCCCGACCTAAAGTTATTAAAGGATTTTGGATACGTGAAACCGTTTTGAAATGATAAATGTCTAAACTTGTGTGTATTTGCTTTTGTTCTTTTCCTGCCCTAAAAGTGTGTGGATCTCAGAAACCATACGCCCCACATCACCCACCTTTCTACATAGTTTCAAGACATCACCCACTACTCAGAGGAAAAAATTACACCAATCCACCAGATGGTGGCGCTATAACAGCCAACCACCACTACTACTGCCGCTGCTGCTACTACTACTACTACTACTATTCTTAGTACTTCTGCTGCTACTATTGCTACCACTCCCACTACTACCAACACTACTACTACTACTATTACTACTACTGCTACTACTACTACTACTAGTACTGCTTGGAAACCGTCAGGTCACCGGATCTCAACCAAACTTTGTTTACTTGTGCACATACCAAGTCTGAATAAATGTGCACTATCTGACATATACCCCCCAAGTCACCGGAAGCTTGGACCCCGCATCGCCGCTTGCGGCTATATTTAGGGGTCCAAGCACGAAGTGCGTGGATCCCTATTGTATCTGTTCCGTTTATTATTATTATTATTCTTTTTTTTATTCTCCGCTAAAACAGTATGCACGGCAACAACCGTAAGGGGTACAGTAGCCAGACTTTGCACATAGGTTGGAAATGTGCCCCACTACTCAGAGACAAAAAATTTGCCATATTGACCAGATGGTGGCGCTATAACAGACCATTTCACGTATTGGACCATAACTGCTGAACCGTGAGGCGTAGAATCAAAATTCCACATCTGCTGGATTCCCTGGATCAATACGCATCTATCCATATAGACCACGCCCATTTAAGTCTGCTAGATTTTCCGCCATCTTGGACTTTCTAAAAAAAAAAAAAAACGAACTCGTCCTAGGCCATTTGCCCAAATGAGCCCACACTTTTTGTGTGTCATCTCTGGACTTCCCTGATTTAAAATCTTAGAAAGAATTTGGATACGTGAAACCGTCTTGAAATGATAAATGTTTAAACTTTTGTGTATTTACTTTTGTTCTTTTCCTGCCCTAAAAGTGTGTGGATCTCAGAAACCATACACCCCCCATCACCCAAACTTTCCACACAGGTTCACGACATCACCCACTACTCAGAGTAAAAAAATTACACCAATCCACCAGATGGTGGCGCTATAACAGCCAATTTCATGTTTGTCGGTCCATAACTTCTGAACTGCGAGCTGTAGAATCAAAATTCCACATCTACTGGTTTCCCTGGAGCATCATGTATCTAACCCACTAGGCCACGCCCATTTCTGTGTGGTAGATTTTCCGCCATTTTGAATTTGATCAAAAACCTACTTTTGCGAGCTCCTCCTAGACTGTTTGGCCAAATCACACAAAACTTTTTCTGGGTCATCTATGGGCTACCCCGACCTAAGGTTAGTAAAGGATTTTGGATACGTGAAACCGTTTTGAAATGATAAATCTCTAAACTTTTAATGAAACACACGCCAACACTAAATTGCCCACAACTCATTAACCGGTCAATTACAACTACTGCTGCTACTTCTGCTACCACTCCCACTACTACCAACACTACTACTACTACTATTACTACTTCTGCTACTATTACTACTACTACTACTAATACTACTACTACTACTACTACTACTACTGGAAGTTGGAATGTAGCATTTTGGGTGGGGTTAATGTGTTTTGGGGTTCTGCATCTGCTGTAGCATAATACATAGTTGGTTTAGATGTCACACAGTAATGCCCGATCCACAAAGACTTGACACCCACGTTTGAATAAAAACAAGTTTATGCCATAATAAGGTTATATCCGTGCCTTGTCATTGCTGTGGAAGGATGGTGTAGGGGTAAAGTAGCAGACACCAAAGCTGGAGGTCCTGGGTTCAAACCACGGCCAGGTAACTGTTTTATTTTTTGAAAATGTAGAATAAAGGTTAATCTGGATATAATTATGTATAACGCTGCTGAATACACACTGTGTACATAGCAGAATAACTGAATATGCCTATTTATGGTAACGTCATATTTCGATGTCCTCTTGACATTCCTGTGTAGATGTCTAAATGATCCCCAAATCGGCTGTGATTTGGCCTAGTCCTGGACGTCACTGAAAGATGATATCAGAACATCATCATGATGTAATTGTGTTTGCTGGGAGCCTTCTTTCAGATATATGAAAGGAAAAACATTCCAATACATTATTGTGTCTTCAGATGTGAAAGGTCCAAAAAGAGAATTAAATCTGAATTATCCTTGTCACTCATGTGTCCAGCTCAGTGGCCTTGTGGTCTGAATGTCCGCCCTGAGACTGGGAGGTCGTGAGTTCGATCCCCGGCCGAGTCATAGCAAAGACTATAAAAATGAGACCCATTTGCCTCCCTGCTTGGCACTCAGCATCAAAGGGTTGGAATTGGGGGGTTAGATCACCATATGATTCCCGAGCGCGGCGCTCACCGCTCCCCCAGGGGATGGGTCAAATGCGGAGAACAAATTTCACACATTGTGTGACAATCAGTGGGACTTTACCTTTACTTTACTTCCATTGTAACAGCACAACCCACACCAATTAGTTCAAACATCTCCATTCAGGGCAGACTTTTAATGTAAAGTGGTGGATTATGTGTGTAATACAGACATGTCCTTAATGGTAAATGGACTGCATGACAAGCTGCAATGCAGGGTGCTGGCTATAGTCATCAAAAGCACACACACACACACACACACACACACACGCACACGCGCACACACACACACACACACACGCGCGCACACACACACACACACACACACACGTACACACACGCACACACATATACACCACACCTGCACCTAATTCTGGACTGATCACCACACACCTGCACTTAAGACGCTAATCAGCCTCTACACTCAGTGTGTGTCCGTTACTGCAGTAGAGGCTGTGTTGGTGTTTCGGTCCTTTGGTGTTTATCCTCCCTTCAGATGCATTATTAAGTAAGTTGTAGTTTTGTTAGCCATTGTTGAATTGCCATTCCAAGCCATCCTGATCTTAAAGGTGAATTGCATATGTTTTTCTCTTTAGCCATGGTTAAAATATATTGTTTATTGTTTGTTTGATTGTTATATTGTTTTTTATTGCTAAACATACTACTTCCTATGACTATTTTGTCTGTTTGCACACGCACACGCACACGCGCACACACACACGCACACGCACACGCACACGCACACGCACACTAAAATGGCCACCACTGGTGTACTTCATCTCCCAGAGTGCTTCACTCACTCACTTGTGGATTGTGCCACGTGGGTGGGGAGATGGGTGGAGCTATGGCTATAAAAGAAGTGCAAAACTTGCCCCAAACCCCAGTCTGCTGCTACAGAGGTGCTGTGAGCCAGTCCAACTCATGCTGACCTTAAAGGTGAATTGCATATGTTTTTTTCTTTAGCATGGTTAAAATATATTGTTTATTGTTGCTTTAATTGATTGTTACATTGTTTGTTTATTGCTAGTTTGATGTAATTTGGATTGCTTGTTAACATTGTGTATTTGGGTAAATAATTCTGTTTGTGTTCTTATCCACAGACAACATGCTGATTGCCTCACTGTCACTTTTGATGTTGGGAAAATAAAATCACCCTGCACCTTGTCCTGCTGTGTGCCTGCCATCTTTCCTTGTGGTTTTATCTGGGTCCAGTGCTGAGGGGTCACATTGCCCTCACCTGTTCATAGGTGTGACACTCATTAACCGCTCATCCTGGCTGATATTTTACCACATGTTGAGCAGAGTTGCTTTAACTTAAGAACACATAATTTGATAATTGTAAACTCAGTTCACCAATGTTTACACTGCAAAATGTATCACCAATGTATTTTACATGAAACAGAAGTTGGCGGGCTTGTAATCCTGCAGTGTGACTGACATCACTCTGAGCCAATCAGAGTTGGGCTGTGGTCAGGCTCTGTACCAGGTGCACTGAATCACTGATGAATGGAGATGGTGCAAGACAGTTGGCAGTATAGAGGGAACGTTTTTTAACATCCAATTCAACTTATCTTTGAAACCTGCTGAATGAAACCTCCAACTGGGTACTGTACTCCAACTGTACTGGGTAAAGCACTCTGGACGCATCACACACAGAGATAGAACTGTACTCTAACCACAACAGGCACAGAGCTGTCTGCTGAGTGAAGTTGACCATGAGCAAAAACATAACAAATAGATAGAATGCTTCCATACTGCTCACCTGGTGTAATCAAACTCTCCACAAGCCCTGAGATGCCAAGTTGACTTGAAAATGTCATTTACACCCTGATTCTAGCTTAAATGTTCACTGTAGCAAGGTTGTACCTTAGTTGGTGTAATTCAGCCGCTAGCTCCAGTGCACATTGCCACAGACATATACACCTATACACACACACACACACACGCCACACACACACACACACACACACACACACACACACACACACACATACACACACACACACACACACACACACACACACACATATACTCACACATACACACACATATATACACACACACATATACACACTTACACAGATATACACTAACACTACTATTACTACTGCTACTACTGCTTGAACCCGGTCAGGTCACCAAATCTCAACCAAACTTTGTGCACTTGTGCACATACCAACTCTGATTAAATGTGCAATTCAGTGTCTATATTATCTGACATACACCCCCCAAGTCACCGGAAGCTTGGACCCCGCATCGCCGCTTGCGGCTATATTTATTATTATTCTTTTTTTTATTCTCCGCTAAAACAGTATGCACGGCAAAAACCGTAAGGGGTACAGTAGCCAGACTTTGCACATAGGTTGGAAATGTGCCCCACTACTCAGAGACAAAAAATTAGCCATATTGGCCAGATGGTGGCGCTATAACAGACCATTTCGCGTTATGGTCCATATCTTCTGAACCGTGAGGCGTAGAATCAAAATTCCACTTCGGCTGTATTCCCTGGATCAATACGCATCTATCCATATAGGCCACGCCCATTTGCGTGTGCCTAGATTTTCCGCCATCTTGGACTTTCTCAAAAAAAAAAAAAACGAACTCGTCCTAGGCCATTTGCCCAAATGAGCCCACACTTTTTGTGTGTCATCTCTGGACTTCCCTGATTTAAAATCTTAGAAAGAATTTGGATACGTGAAACCGTCTTGAAATGATAAATGTTTAAACTTTTGTGTATTTACTTTTGTTCTTTTCCTGCCCTAAAAGTGTGTGGATCTCAGAAACCATACACCCCCCATCACCCAAACTTTCCACACAGGTTCACGACATCACCCACTACTCAGAGTAAAAAAATTACACCAATCCACCAGATGGTGGCGCTATAACAGCCAATTTCATGTTTGTCGGTCCATAACTTCTGAACTGCGAGCTGTAGAATCAAAATTCCACATCTACTGGTTTCCCTGGAGCATCATGTATCTAACCCACTAGGCCACGCCCATTTCTGTGTGGTAGATTTTCCGCCATTTTGAATTTGATCAAAAACCTACTTTTGCGAGCTCCTCCTAGACCGTTTGGCCAAATCACACAAAACTTTTTCTGGGTCATCTATGGGCTACCCCGACCTAAGGTTAGTAAAGGATTTTGGATACGTGAAACCGTTTTGAAATGATAAATCTCTAAACTTTTAATGAAACACACGCCAACACTAAATTGCCCACAACTCATTAACCGGTCAATTACAACTACTGCTGCTACTTCTGCTACCACTCCCACTACTACCAACACTACTACTACTACTATTACTACTTCTGCTACTATTACTACTACTACTACTAATACTACTACTACTACTACTACTACTACTGGAAGTTGGAATGTAGCATTTTGGGTGGGGTTAATGTGTTTTGGGGTTCTGCATCTGCTGTAGCATAATACATAGTTGGTTTAGATGTCACACAGTAATGCCCGATCCACAAAGACTTGACACCCACGTTTGAATAAAAACAAGTTTATGCCATAATAAGGTTATATCCGTGCCTTGTCATTGCTGTGGAAGGATGGTGTAGGGGTAAAGTAGCAGACACCAAAGCTGGAGGTCCTGGGTTCAAACCACGGCCAGGTAACTGTTTTATTTTTTGAAAATGTAGAATAAAGGTTAATCTGGATATAATTATGTATAACGCTGCTGAATACACACTGTGTACATAGCAGAATAACTGAATATGCCTATTTATGGTAACGTCATATTTCGACGTCCTCTTGACATTCCTGTGTAGATGTCTAAATGATCCCCAAATCGGCTGTGATTTGGCCTAGTCCTGGACGTCACTGAAAGATGATATCAGAACATCATCATGATGTAATTGTGTTTGCTGGGAGCCTTCTTTCAGATATATGAAAGGAAAAACATTCCAATACATTATTGTGTCTTCAGATGTGAAAGGTCCAAAAAGAGAATTAAATCTGAATTATCCTTGTCACTCATGTGTCCAGCTCAGTGGCCTTGTGGTCTGAATGTCCGCCCTGAGACTGGGAGGTCGTGAGTTCGATCCCCGGCCGAGTCATAGCAAAGACTATAAAAATGAGACCCATTTGCCTCCCTGCTTGGCACTCAGCATCAAAGGGTTGGAATTGGGGGGTTAGATCACCATATGATTCCCGAGCGCGGCGCTCACCGCTCCCCCAGGGGATGGGTCAAATGCGGAGAACAAATTTCACACATTGTGTGACAATCAGTGGGACTTTATCTTTACTTTACTTCCATTGTAACAGCACAACCCACACCAATTAGTTCAAACATCTCCATTCAGGGCAGACTTTTAATGTAAAGTGGTGGATTATGTGTGTAATACAGACATGTCCTTAATGGTAAATGGACTGCATGACAAGCTGCAATGCAGGGTGCTGGCTATAGTCATCAAAAGCACACACACACACACACACACACACACACACACACGCGCGCACGCGCACACACACACACACACACACGCGCACACACACACACACGTACACACACGCACACACATATACACCACACCTGCACCTAATTCTGGACTGATCACCACACACCTGCACTTAAGACGCTAATCAGCCTCTACACTCAGTGTGTGTCCGTTACTGCAGTAGAGGCTGTGTTGATGTTTCGGTCCTTTGGTGTTTATCCTCCCTTCAGATGCATTATTAAGTAAGTTGTAGTTTTGTTAGCCATTGTTGAATTGCCATTCCAAGCCATCCTGATCTTAAAGGTGAATTGCATATGTTTTTCTCTTTAGCCATGGTTAAAATATATTGTTTATTGTTTGTTTGATTGTTATATTGTTTTTTATTGCTAAACATACTACTTCCTATGACTATTTTGTCTGTTTGCACACGCACACGCACACGCGCACACGCACACGCACACGCACACTAAAATGGCCACCACTGGTGTACTTCATCTCCCAGAGTGCTTCACTCACTCACTTGTGGATTGTGCCACGTGGGTGGGGAGATGGGTGGAGCTATGGCTATAAAAGAAGTGCAAAACTTGCCCCAAACCCCAGTCTGCTGCTACAGAGGTGCTGTGAGCCAGTCCAACTCATGCTGACCTTAAAGGTGAATTGCATATGTTTTTTTCTTTAGCATGGTTAAAATATATTGTTTATTGTTGCTTTAATTGATTGTTACATTGTTTGTTTATTGCTAGTTTGATGTAATTTGGATTGCTTGTTAACATTGTGTATTTGGGTAAATAATTCTGTTTGTGTTCTTATCCACAGACAACATGCTGATTGCCTCACTGTCACTTTTGATGTTGGGAAAATAAAATCACCCTGCACCTTGTCCTGCTGTGTGCCTGCCATCTTTCCTTGTGGTTTTATCTGGGTCCAGTGCTGAGGGGTCACATTGCCCTCACCTGTTCATAGGTGTGACACTCATTAACCGCTCATCCTGGCTGATATTTTACCACATGTTGAGCAGAGTTGCTTTAACTTAAGAACACATAATTTGATAATTGTAAACTCGGTTCACCAATGTTTACACTGCAAAATGTATCACCAATGTATTTTACATGAAACAGAAGTTGGCGGGCTTGTAATCCTGCAGTGTGACTGACATCACTCTGAGCCAATCAGAGTTGGGCTGTGGTCAGGCTCTGTACCAGGTGCACTGAATCACTGATGAATGGAGATGGTGCAAGACAGTTGGCAGTATAGAGGGAACGTTTTTTAACATCCAATTCAACTTATCTTTGAAACCTGCTGAATGAAACCTCCAAAAGCCAAATCCGTGAGTTTAAAGGGAGGTTTACACAATCTGAAATATATTTTCAATGTTATGTAAAGGGAGGTATGAAGGTAATTTGAAGTGATGGCAATGTGTTGTGATTTGAAATGTATTCCTATCTTGTGTTTTAATTAAAGCCAACTGAGATGTTAGTTTTGGCCTTAAAGGGACACTCCACCGAAAACGGAAACAATGCTTATTTATTTTGCACATCTCGCACATCCGAAAACAGTTTAGCAGGCATTCATTTAGTTTGACACTTATTGAGTTGATTTGTGAAAGGTATAGTTTGGTTTATTTGAAGTGGGGTACTATGCGGTACTTGCATGCAGTCGGTGTACTGGGTAAAGCACTCTGGACGCATCACACACAGAGATAGAACTGTACTCTAACCACAACAGGCACAGAGCTGTCTGCTGAGTGAAGTTGACCATGAGCAAAAACATACAAATAAACAAATAGATAGAATGCTTCCATACTGCTCACCTGGTGTAATCAAACTCTCCACAAGCCCTGAGATGCCAAGTTGACTTGAAAATGTCATTTACACCCTGATTCTAGCTTAAATGTTCACTGTAGCAAGGTTGTACCTTAGTTGGTGTAATTCAGCCGCTAGCTCCAGTGCACATTGCCACAGACATATACACCTATACACACACACACACACACACACGCCACACACACACACACACACATACACACACACACACACACACACACACACACACACACACACACATATACACATACACACACACACACACACACACACACACACACACACACACACACACATATACTCACACATATACACACACATATATACACACACACATATACACACTTACACAGATATACACTAACACTACTATTACTACTGCTACTACTGCTTGAACCCGGTCAGGTCACCAAATCTCAACCAAACTTTGTGCACTTGTGCACATACCAACTCTGATTAAATGTGCAATTCAGTGTCTATATTATCTGACATACACCCCCCAAGTCACCGGAAGCTTGGACCCCGCATCGCCGCTTGCGGCTATATTGTCTATTTGTTTTTCTTCTTTTTCTGCCCTAAAAGTGTGTGGATCTCAGAAACCATACCCTCCACATCACCTAAACTTTCCACATAGGTTCAAGAGGTCACCCCCTACTCGGAGAAAAAAAAATACACCAATCCACCAGATGGTGGCGCTATAACAGACCATTTCGCCTTATGGTCCATATCTTCTGAACCGTGTGTCCTATACTCAAAATTTCACTTATCCTGGATTCCTTGGATCAATATGCATCTATCCACATAGGCCACGCCCATTTGCGTGTGCCTAGATTTTCCGCCATTTTGAATTTAATCAAAAACCTACTTTTGCGAGCTCCTCCTAGACTCTTTGGCCAAATCACACGAAACTTTTTCTGGGTTATTTATGGACTACCCCGACCTAAAGTTATTAAAGGATTTTGGATACGTGAAACCGTTTTGAAATGATAAATGTCTAAACTTGTGTGTATTTGCTTTTGTTCTTTTCCTGCCCTAAAAGTGTGTGGATCTCAGAAACCATACGCCCCACATCACCCACCTTTCCACATAGTTTCAAGACATCACCCACTACTCAGAGGAAAAAATTACACCAATCCACCAGATGGTGGCGCTATAACAGCCAACCACCACTACTACTGCTGCTGCTGCTACTACTACTACTACTATTCTTAGTACTTCTGCTGCTACTACTGCTACCACTCCCACTACTACCAACACTACTACTACTACTATTACTACTACTGCTACTACTACTACTACTAGTACTGCTTGGAAACCGTCAGGTCACCGGATCTCAACCAAACTTTGTTTACTTGTGCACATACCAAGTCTGAATAAATGTGCACTATCTGACATATACCCCCCAAGTCACCGGAAGCTTGGACCCCGCATCGCCGCTTGCGGCTATATTTTCTAGTTGTTATTGTAATAACAATTTCCCACAACAGCATGTTTTGTATTTGTGCATTTCAAATAAAATACTACTTTTCCAGTCATATATTGTCATTATTCAAGTTTAAAAAAATATTGTTAAAATCGTATCGTATCGTATCGTTATCGTGAACCCAGTATCGTGATACGTATCGTATCGTGAACTGAGTGTATCGTGACACCCCTAATATATACTGTATATATATATATATGTGGTTGCTACATCCTAAAATGGCTGCCACTGCTGCACTTCATATCCCAGATTGCCTCACTCCACACACAGGTGTCATATATATATATACTGTATATATATATATATATATATATATATATATATATATATATATATATATATATATATATATACATGTATATATGTAGATACAATGCCCATACTTACCACAACGCCTATACTGACCACCCCGCCCTGACTGACCACCGTGCCCATACTGACCACCACGCCCATACTGACCACCACGCCCTGACTGACCACCACGCCCTGACTGACCACCACACCCTGACTGACCACCACGCCCTGACTGACCACCACACCCTGACTGACCACCACACCCTGACTGACCACCACGCCCTGACTGACCACCACACCCTAACTGACCACAACGCCATGGCTGACCACAACGCCCATACTGACCACAACGCCCATACTGACCACAATGTCCATACTGACCACAACGTCCATACTGACCACCACACCCATATTGACCACCGTGCCCATACTGACCACCACCCCCATACTGACCACCACGCCCTGACTGACCACCACGCCCTGACTGACCACCACACCCTGACTGACCACCACACCCTGACTGACCACCACGCCCTGACTGACCACAATGCCCTGACTGACCACCACAACGCCCTGACTGACCACAATGAAACCACAGAGAAACTGGGGTCAGATATAACCTCTTCAGAGACATTCACTGCACTCCAGGGCAACTTCACAGCAGCCACATAAGTCATTCAGGTCAGGCCAGTCAGACCACATGCCAAAGCCAGGGGAATGACTGTCCAGCTTCCCGCTAGGTTTCGTCTTGAATCCCAGGAAGTTAGGATCTGACCCATGTGCCAGGGGGACCTTGCGTCTTTTTAGGTCTATGAACAGAGAAGCTCTGGCGAGCTCTCTGACATATTGGTCATCACTGTTCAACATATTTAAAAGATGGCTGAGCCTCATAGCAAAATAAGTCAATTCAAAATTTGGAACGCCCAGTCCACCCTCCTGTTTACTGTGAAATATGATGTCACGTGTACAATGAGTATTTAGTCCAGTCCACTGCCTTACCAAATGCACAGTTCTATCATTCATTTCACGTAGAGATTTACATGGAACATGTACATTGGAAAACAAGTGTTGAATCTTGGCCAGTGTTATTTGTCTGATTGCTTCTAGCTTCATGGTAAATGGTAAATGGCCTGCATTTATATAGCGCTTTTATCCAAAGCGCTTTACAATCAGTAGGTAGTCTACATTCACCCATTCATACACCGATGGCGGCAGGCTGCCACGCAGGGTGCCTACACACCATCGGGAGCAAGGAGGGTTAAGTGTCTTGCCCAAGGACACAACGACAGCAGCTGGGAGGGAGCGGGGATCGAACCGCCAACCCTTGCATCATTGGCCGACCCGCTCTACCTTCTGAGCTAAAGCCGCCCCATGATGAGTGGCAGGGGGATGCATCAATTAAATGGAGTCTGGTGGAGTACTCAGATGTGATGTCATCTACTTGATCTTTCCACTCACCTGCCACATTGAATTTGTGACCTAGATATGTATGTCTCGTGGCATGAATATACTCTTAGTGGCTTATTATTTGTTGAGTTAAACTCAGGATCTTCCACATTCAACACTGCACCAGCTCAAAAAACTACACTTCCCAAGATGCAGCAGCAAAATGGCCGCTCATTACCAGATTGAGAGCACCTGAAGAGGAATGTAGGCTCTCAGTCATACATTCAAACAAACAGACAGCAACCAGAAGCACCAAGCTCTACTCAGAGTTTAATTCCAAAGACGCCAATGGTTGGTGAATATGTTTACATTCCTGTTGTTTTAAAATGCTGCTTAAATGTTTGATGCAATGCTGCTTAATTTATTTGTTAAATTGCTAAAGTTCAATTGGAAGGAACCATTGCATTGCAGCACTGATTTCATTTTTGTGTTTGCATCTTTGAATTCATATTGTGTTTTAGTTTAATAAGTTAAAAGCATAAGTTAAAAGTATAAATTACGAAAGAATAACACAAAGTTAAAAATGTTAAATTTATGTTTAAAACGCTACTAAAAATGTGGACATGAATGTACCATGTTAATGTTAATGTTTGAACTTGAAGTGATTGGTTGCGCCTTTACTGATCTGTAGATATCCACCGTGCCAATGGTGCCAATACCAGAAACCTGTTGAATCTAAACTCTGAAGGTGAATTGGTGAGTTATTGTTTGTGTGTTTGCATCCCCCCCCCCACATTCTTGAAGTAACTTGTCCAACACTGACACACACACACACACACACACACACACACACACACACACACAGCCATAGCCCCTGGTGCAAGAGATGAGCCAGGGAATGGGATTACTCTCACAAAAAACTACACTTCCCAAGATGCAGCAGCAAAATGGCCGCTCATTACCACATTGAGAGCACCTGAAGAGGAATGAAGGCTCTCAGTCATACATTCAAACAAACAGACAGCAACCAGAAGCACCAAGCTCTACTCAGAATTTAATTCCAAAGACGCCAATGGTTGGTGAATATGTTTACATTCCTGTTGTTTTAAAATGCTGCTTAAATGTTTGATGCAATGCTGCTTCATTTATTTGTTAAATTGCTAAAGTTCAATTGGAAGGACCCATTGCATTGCAGCACTGATTTCATTTTTGTGTTTGCATCTTTGAATTCATATTGTGTTTTAGTTTAATAAGTTAAAAGCATAAGTTAAAAGTATAAATTACGAAAGAATAACACAAAGTTAAAAATGTTAAATTTATGTTTAAAATGCTACTAAAAATGTGGACATGAATGTACCATGTTAAAAAAGGTTTAAAAGACCTGGTGAAAAAGAGCCGATCTACAAGCTTGTAGATCAGCTATTTTTCCTTATTTTTCTTTATCCCATTTAACACATTGACTGCCAGCCGTTTTTTTTTTACTGTAGGTAGCTTCTGCCAGGCCTTTTTTTGAGGATTCTGGCTCATTTTACAAGAGCCGAGCATAATTTTCTGGTTGGACTTTGTGAACACAAAGTTCAGAAAAGTACTAATAGAATGTGTGCTTTCTCTGTCTAAAAGAGTTAGTTTGTAGAGTTAGTAGTTATGTAGATATTAGCCGTTGAGTACAGCATGGTTTCAGCGTCTGGAAATTTATTCAGAGATAAATGGCTTTTTGTGATTTCGATAGAACAGTCACTTTAACCATTCATTTTTGGCATCAGTAAGACCGTCAGACATTCTAAACAATAGTTTTGAACAGTAATTTCCTCCATAACAGCAGGAAACACCCCTCTCATTCAAACTCCTCCCTCCGTGTGTCTTCTCCTCCTTCCTCCTGGCTCTACAGCGGGCGTGTCAGAAGCGCGTTGCTGCTGCCTGCCTGCCTGCCTGCGTGCCTGCCTGCCTGCTTGCCTGCGTGCGGACGCTCCTTGTGCGAGTCAAGATGGGCCGGGGAATGCGTGGGCGATGGGCAGATGTTGATTCTGGCCTTTCTGAGGTGTTTCAAAGTGTGTTTCACCTATAATCTATTTTGCAAATCGCTCTCCGCTCTCTGTGTGCTGCTGCCTGCGCGGCCGCTCTCGGGCAAGACAAGTCTGGAATGGATTACTGTAAAATCGCCTCGCCATTTCCTTGAATGGCTTGCTCCCGCGGCAGTTTTTTCTTTGATTTCGCTCGTCTGGGGGAGCACTGTCAACACTTAGTGGGTCGGTAAAATAGATTATACACATTCAATACCTCCAATAATTGTATAGGAGACGTAAAAGGGTTAGATGCACATCCCACGGTCAAAAAGAAAAAAAATCATTTTTTTGACGACTCAACTCGTCGCTGGCAGTGAACAGCTGGATTGTGTTTGACGACTCAACTCGTTCTTGGCAATTAACGTGTTAAATGGCTTGAATGGTTAATTAATTTAATGTTTAATTAAAATGTTGGCATTAATTCATTTGACATGAATTTACATTAATAATTTAATTTAAATGGTGACAATTTATTTTTTGTCTAAAGGACATGTAATTGAAGATAGAACATTTATTGTTTGAAAATATTATTTGTAAAATGGCAATGTTGTTAACCTTATTTTCTCTGTGTCTTTGAAGGTTTTCAACCTGATTATCACCCAACCAATGAAGCCAACCAATCTTGAAAGACAGTTGGAAAATAAAACTTGTTTGAGTTGGAAATCTTGAGTTGTCCCGTGTGACCTTTGGAGTAAAACTAGAGAGAAACTTGACATTATTGATTGTAAATACAGGTAATGAATCTGATTTGGAATGGTACCAGGGGTTCCACCCGCTCCCCCTCTCATAAAAAACTGCACATTTGGAATATTTTACCTCTAAACCAGACCACTCCAAACAGGAGTCAGTTCTGGTGAGCATGGTGTTAATAACACCCTCTTGATGGGAAGATATGACGACATCGTCTGTGTACTGTACCTCTGAACGGGGTCACCGGATCTCAACCACGCATGCGCACACACACACACACACACACACACACACACACACACACACACACACACACACATATATACACCCATATATACAAACACATATATATACACACATATACACACATATATATATATACACACACATGCCCTGACACTAAACACATACACACACACACACACACACACACACACACACACACACACACACACACACACACACACACACAGGCACACACACACACAGACACACACACACACACACACACACACATGCACACACACACAGGCACACACAGGCACACACACACACACGCACACGCATACACAGGCACACACAGGCACACAGACACAAACACACACGCACGCACACACACACACACACACGCACACACACACACACAGGCACACACAGGCCCACACACACACACACATGCGCACGCACACACACACATACACTATGAAGTTCCATACGTCTCAATAAACATGCGCAGCTACGACTGAACGTGTCACACAACGCATATTTTGACACCTGAGTAGCAGACTTAACATAGTCAATTTCGTTACGCGTTCACACACACACGCGTAAATGTACGCGTAACGATGTACGCGGGGTGCGCAGCCAGAGCGCGTAAGCGCACGCATGAAGATAATAGAACAATTTTGTCACGCGCTCACATGCACGCGGACTACATCACGCGTAACAACAAGCTGCATAGCACAGCTACTTACAGCGTGTACACGTGTGACCAGTGTTGGAGAAATTTCGTTGCGCGTTCACACACACGCGCGTTCGCAGTTTTGAGTGTTACGCAACCGAAAGTGTATCTGCATCGCGCACAACACTGCGCGTACATGAACGCGTCTCGTAGTTCTCTTCTGTTTTATTCTATCTCTTTCTATGTTACATTTTCATCCAGTAGATGGTGCCAGTGACCAAACCAACCAGTTGATCAAGCATGTCGCTTAGAGGAGCTGTCCTGCTTCTGAAAGAGAGCAGCGTCACAATCACATAGCCTGCTATAATGTTTATTAATGTTCCAGATGTATTTTATTTTATTGACAGTATTTCATTGTTAATATGAGCTGCTGCAAGTGTTAATGCTCTGCTGTTCCTTAACAGCAACATGTGAAGTTGTTATTTTTTATTTTGTAGCCTATTATAAAAGCCTGCTGCTCTCTGTTTTTGTTAACTTTATTCCTCATTCATAGGCTATATTTTTATTTTATTTATTTATTTATTTGTTTTATTGCCTAAACATTTCAGAGGCCATTTAAAAAACGTTATCCTACATGCTGAAAGATCGCCTGGTTTTTTATTTTGTGTTTTGTAGCTATAGCCTATTATATTACTACTATTATGCTGCTCTCTGATAAAGGCCATCGTTTTTGTTTATTCCTTATTCTTCATAGGCTATATTTTTATTTTATGTAGGCTATTTGTTTGTTTTATTGCCTGAACATTTCTGAGCCATGATTAAAATTATCTGTTTATGAATTGCGTGGTTTTGTGTGCAGTGTGATCAAAGAATAGACCAATAATGAGTGTGTTTACTGTCATGCACACAATAAACTGATAATGAGAATTACTGAACTGAGAATAATCAGTTTATGAACGAAAAAAGGGCTCGCAACACAATTTCTTGATAGCTCCCGTGGCGGACATTTATTGAGATGACAAACAGTTTCGGCCCAATTCGGGCCTTCACGAAGGCCCGAATTGGGCCTTCGAATTGGGCCTTCAAAATCACAGGCAGCAGCGGTGCGGCCAGGGGATGCCTGTTGCAGCCAGCGACACGGCGCGTGGCCTGAGGGGAAATTGATGAGTTACAATCAGCAGCTCATATTAACAATGAAATACTGTCAATAAAATAAAATACATCTGGAACATTAATAAACATTATAGCAGGCTATGTGATTGTGACGCTGCTCCCTTTCAGCAGCAGGACAGCTCCTCTTCCACTCAGTGCGCTGTGCGCGGCTGCCGTGCTGACTCGCTGTCTCTCTCTGCTGCTGAAATTGTGTTGCGAGCCCTTTTTTCGTTCATAAACTGATTATTCTCAGTTCAGTAATTCTCATTATCAGTTTATTGTGTGCATGACAGTAAACACACTCATTCTAGGTCTATTCTTTGATCACACTGCACACAAAACCACGCAATTCATAAACAGATAATTTTAATCATGGCTCAGAAATGTTCAGGCAATAAAACAAACAAATAGCCTACATAAAATAAAAATATAGCCTATGAAGAATAAGGAATAAACAAAAACGATGGCCTTTATCAGAGAGCAGCATAATAGTAGTAATATAATAGGCTATAGCTACAAAACACAAAATAAAAAACCAGGCGATCTTTCAGCATGTAGCATAACGTTTTTTAAATGGCCTCTGAAATGTTTAGGCAATAAAACAAATAAATAAATAAATAAAATAAAAATATAGCCTATGAATGAGGAATAAAGTTAACAAAAACAGAGAGCAGCAGGCTTTTATAATAGGCTACAAAATAAAAAATAACAACTTCACATGTTGCTGTTAAGGAACAGCAGAGCATTAACACTTGCAGCAGCTCATATTAACAATGAAATACTGTCAATAAAATAAAATACATCTGGAACATTAATAAACATTATAGCAGGCTATGTGATTGTGACGCTGCTCTCTTTCAGAAGCAGGACAGCTCCTCTAAGCAACATGCTTGATCAACTGGTTGGTTTGGTCACTGGCACCATCTACTGGATGAAAATGTAACATAGAAAGAGATAGAATAAAACAGAAGAGAACTACGCGACGCGTTCATGTACGCGCAGTGTTGTGCGCGATGCAGATACACTTCCGGTTGCGTAACACTCAAAACTGCGAACGCGTGTGTGTGTGAATGCGTAACGAAATTTCTCCAACACTGGTCACACATGTACACGCTGTAAGTAGCTGTGCTACGCAGCTTGTCGTTACGCGTGATGTAGTTTGCGCACATCATAGTGCGCGTACGTGTGCACGCGTGACAAGATTGACTATGTTAAGTCACGCAGGCACACACACGTTGCTGCGCATGTGTCAGTGAATAGTGACATCGATAGGACCCCATACACACACACACACACACACACACGCACGCACACACACCCACACACACATACACACACACACACCCGCACGCACACACACTGATAGGAAAGGATTTTTCGGTGCCGGTTCAACCTAGATAGAACTGCCCACTCCGATCAGTAGGTGTTGACATATGTTAATACCTTTCCAGCGTGTCCAATTATTCCAGATATATGAAA